>NW_027438700.1:0-46330 GCF_000715075.1 Nicotiana tabacum | reverse complement strand
GCTCAGGCAGGACTGAACCTAGTCGCACAAGCTACATCTCAAGCTAGGAGAGGAGCACAGATTCCTGCGGCCCGTACTCCAGAGTAGCGGGTCTATGTTGATCAGGTTTCGGGAGTTATGCCAGCACAACCCGTTATTCTAGTTCTGCCTGAGGTCAGGCTAGAGGCATCTGAGGAGGAGCATAGGAGACTTGAGAGGTTCAAGAAGTATGACCCTCCTACTTTCAATGGCGCAGTTACTGAGGATGCACATGATTTTCTAGACAAGTTCCATCGTGTTCTCCGCACCATGGTCATGTGAAGGTGAGCGGAGTCTCCATTACTATATTTCAGCTATCAGGGGTAGCATATAGGGGGTGGTAGGCTTATGAGAAGGGTAGGGAAGTTAATGCAGCTCCACTCACTTGGGCTCAGTTTTCAAATATGTTTTTGAGGGAGTTCATTTCATAGAACTTCTGGGATGCGTAGCGCACAAAGTAGTTGCATTAGGGGACTATAACGGTGTCAAAGAATGCCATCAGGTTCAGTGAGTTGTCCCGTCATGCACCCGCTTTGGTTTCTATAGCCAGAGAGAGAGTCCGCGGATTCATCGATGGGCTCAATTATGATCTTAAATTCAGTATGGCTTGGGAGTTGGAGATGGATACTCTATTTCAACAGGTAGTGGAGATCACTTAGAGGATGGAGTGTATGCGTGGCCAGGAGTGGAAGGATAGGGAGTCCAAGAGGCCCCGAGATTCTGGAGGATTTAGTGGTGCCCGCGCTACAGCTTTAGCTCTTCATGGCAGAGCTTATGTGAGTTGACCAATTCATTTAGCACTTCTAGGTACTCACTGTGCTCCAGCTATTCCGAGGTCGCAAGTCGCCTATTGGGCACAACCACGTTCCAGTGCACCTCCTGCACGGGGTGCCTTCAGCGGTCAGTCTAGTAGACCGGGTCACACTCAGTTTCAGCATCCACGCCCACATAAAGGTTGTTTCGAGTGTAGTGCTACCAGGCATATGGTGAGGGACTATCCCAGACTTTGGAGAGGTTCCACTTATTCGTATGTGTCATCTTACTTTGCTTCATATTTGGATAAATCTCATGATTCTTTGAGTGCTCCTGTATATGTGTCTACACTTGTGAGAGATTCTATTATTGTAGACAGTGTGCATTGGTCTTGTTTAGTCACAATCAGGGGTTATGAGACAAGAGTTGACCTTCAGCTACTTAGTATGGTGGATTTTGACGTGATATTGGTCATGCATTCGTTGTCGCCCTATCACGCTATTCTGGACTATCACGCCAAGACCGTGACATTGGTTGTGCTAGGATTGCAGTGATTGGAGTGGAAAGATACATTAGATTATATTCCTAGCCAGGTGGTGTCCTTTGTAAAGGCATAGTGAATGGTTGAGAAGGGGTGCGAAGCATATCTAGCCTTTGTAAGGGATGTTAGTGCTGATACTTCTACCATTGAGTCAGTTCTAGTAGTGAGAGATTTCCCAGATATTTTTCCAGCAGACCTACCGGGCCTGCCGCCCGATAGGGATATCAATTTTGGTATTGACCTGATACCGGGCACTCAACCGATCAGTGGAGTTGAAGGAATTAAAGGAAAAACTTCAGGAGTTGCTTGGTAAGGGTTTCATCCGGCCGAGTGTCTCGCCTTGGGGGTGCTCCGGTTCTATTTGTGAAGAAGAAAGACGGCTATATGAGAATGTGTATTGATTACAGGCAGTTGAACAAGGTTATAGTCAAGAAAAAGTACTCACTACCACGTATTGATGATCTGTTCGACCTGTTTCAAGGTGCTCGAGTATTATCGAAGATTGATTTGAGATCAGGGTACCACCAGTTGAAGATTGGGATTCATATATTACGAAGACTACTTTCAAGACTTTCTATGGTCACTATGAGTTCTTGGTGATGTTATTTGGGCTGACCAATGCCCCAGTAGAATTTATACACTTGATGAACAGTGTATTCCAGCCATATCTTGATTCGTTCGTCATCGTGTTCATTGACGATATATTGGTGTATTCTCGTAGCCGGGAGGATCTTGATCAGTACTTGAGGATCGTGCTCCAGACCTTGAGGGAGAAGAAGTTATATGCAAAATTCTCCAAGTGTGAGTTTTGGCTTGCTTCGGTGACATTTTTGGGCCATGTGGTGTCTAGTGAGGTGATTAAGGTGGATCCGAAGAAGGTGGAGGTAGTTCAGAGTTGGCCCAGACCGTCTTCTACTACTGAGATTCGGAGTTTTCTAGGCTTGGCCGGGTATTATCGCCGTTTCATGGAGGGGTTTTCATCCATCATAGCTCCTTTGAATAGATTAACTCAGAAGGGTACTCAATTTAGGTGGTCCGACGAGTGTGAGGAGAGCTTTTAGAAGCTTAAGACTGCCTTGACCATAGCTCCAGTTCTTGTTTTGCCTTCAGCATCGGGTTCATATACAGTTTATTATGATGCTTCGTGGATTGGCATTGGGTGTATCTTGATGCAAGAGGGTAGAGTAATTGCCTATGCATCGCGTCAGTTAAAGCCCCATGAAAAGAACTACCCAGTACATGATTTAGAGTTGGCAGTCATTGTTCACGCATTAAAGATTTGGAGGCACTATCTCTACGGCGTGTCTTATGAGGTATTCACAGATCATGGAGTCTACAGCACTTGCTTAAGAAAAACGATCTGAACTTGAGGCAACGAAAGTGGCTAGAGCTATTAAAGAGCTGTTAAAGAACTTGAGGAGAGCTTTTAGAAGCTTAAGACTGCCTTGACCACAACTCCAGTTCTTGTTTTGCCTTTAGCATTATGTTCACAATCAGTTTATTGTGATGCTTCGTGGATTGGCATTGGGTGTATCTTGATGCAAGAGGGTAGAGTGATTGCTTATGCATCGCGTCAATTGAAGCCCCATGAAAAGAACTACCCAGTACATGATTTAGAGTTGGCAGTCATTGCTCACGCATTAAAGATTTTGAGGCACTATCTCTACGATGCGTCTTATGAGGTATTCACAGATCATGGAGCCTACAATACTTGCTTAAGCAAAACGATCTGAACTTGAGGCAACAGAGGTGGCTAGAGCCGTTAAAGGACTATGATATCACCATTCTATATCATCCCGAGAAGGCCAATATGGTGGCCGATGCCTTGAGTAGGAAGGTGGAGAGCATGGGGAGTCTTGTTTATATTCCGGTTGAGGAGAGACTGTTAGCATTGGATATTCAGGCTTTGGCCAATCAGTTCATGAGGTTGAGTGTTTCAGAGCCTAGCCGGGTTCTTGCTTGCATGGTTTCTTGGTCTTCTTTGTATGAGCGCATCAAAGCACGTCAGTATGATGACCCCTACTTGCTTGTCCTTAAGGAGACGGTGTAGCAGGATGATACCAAGGAGGTTTCTATTGCAAATGACAGGGTGTTGCCGATGCATGGCCGATTTGTGTACCCAATATCGATGGGTTGTGAGAGTTGATTCTTGAGGAGGCCCACAGTTCATGGTATTATATCTATCCGGGTGCCGCGAAGATGTACCAGGATTTGAGGCAGCACTACTGTGGAGAAGAATGAAGAAAGATATAGTCGAGTATGTGGCTCGGTGTTTGAACTGTCAGCAGGTGAATTACGAGTATCAGAGGTCGGGCGGTTTACTTCAGAGACTTGATATTCTAGAGTGGAAGCGGGAGCGTATCACCATGGATTTTGTTGTTGGACTTCCACCGACCTTGAGGAAATTTGACGCAGTGTGGGTTATTGTGGATAGACTGACCAAGTTTGCACACTTTATTCCGGTTGTGACTACCTAATCTTCAGAGCAGCTAGCTCAAATTTATATCTGTGAGATTATTTTTCTTCATGGTGTGCCAGTGTATATTATCTCCGATCTAGGCACGCCGTTCACGTTGTATTTTTTGGGAGCCATACAGTGTAAGTTAGGCACACAAGTCGAGCTGAGCATGGCATTTCATCCCCAGACGGACAAGCAATATGAGCCCACTATTCAGATCTTGGAGGACATGCTACGTGCATGTTTTATAGATTTCGGGGGTTCATGCAATCAGCTCCTACCGCTCGCAAAGTTCTCCTACAACAACAACTATCAATCGAGTATTCAGATGGCTCCTTATGAGGCCTTATATGGGAGGCAATGTCGTTCTTTAGTTGGTTGGTTGAGCCAAAGGAGGTTAGGTTGTTGGGCACTGATTTGGTTCGGGATGCCTTGGAGAAAGTCAAGTTGATTTAGGATCGGCCTCGTACATCAGAGTCAGGCAGAAGAGTTATGCTGATCGGAAGACTCATGATGTAATATTTATGGTGGGAGAAAGAGTTCTGCTCAGAGTTTCACCCATGAAGGGTGTGATGAGGTTCGGTAAGAGGGGAAAGTTGAGTCCTAGGTATATTGGCCCTTTTGAGATCCTTGAGAGAGTTGGAGAGGTGGCCTATAGACTTGCATTTCCACCTAGCTTATCGAGAGTTCACCAGGTGTTCCATATTTCCATGCTTCGGAAGTATTATGGTGATCCGTCACATGTTTTAGACTTCAGCTCAGTCCAATTGTACGAGGATTTGACTTACATTGAGGAGTCGGTAGCTATCTTGGACAGGCAGGTACGAAAGTTGAGGTCAAAGAGCATTGCTTTAATGAAGGTTCAATGGAGGGGTCAACCGGTCGAGGAGGCGACCTTGGAGACCGAGCACGACATGAAGAGTCGTTATCCTCACCTTTTTGGCACTTCAGATATGTGTAATGACCCAGCCGATCATTTTGAGCATTTGCATTTTGTTCAGCTATTTGAAGTTATAAGCAGCATAAAATGGTGTATTATGACCTGTGTGTATCGTCGGTTTTGGTTTTCAGGTATTTCGAAATTTTGGAAGAATGAATTTCATGTTTGAATCTTTAAGTTGAAAGAGCTGGCCAAGTTTGACGTTTTTAGTATTTAACCTCGGTTCAAAGTTTTGATGTTTCCGTTAGGTCCGTATGGTAATTTGGACTCGGGCGTATGCCCGAATTTGTATTTGGATATTTCTAGAAGGTTTTGGCGCTAACTGGCAAAAGTTGAAATTTGAAGGTTTGGAATATTCATAAGTTTGACTGAGAGTTGACTTGATGATATAGGGTTCAGATTGTGGTTCCGGGAATTGGAATAGATTTGTTATGTCATTTGGGACTTGTGTGCAAAATTTGAGTTCATTCCGAGTTGATTTGATATGTTTCGGCACGAGTTTTGGAAGTTGAAAGATTCAAAGTTCATTATGTTTGATTTGAGGTACGATTCATTGTTTTGACGTTATAATGCGTGATTTGAGGCCCTGAGTAGGTCCGTGTTATGTTATGAGACTTGTTGGTATATTTGGACGGGGCCCGAGGGGCTCGGGTGAGTTACGGACGTGGTTAAGATCATTTTTATCTCTAGTTGCATTGTTGAAGATTGTTGGTACTGGTGTAGCCGCATCTGTAGAGCATTGTCACAGAAGTGACTTCGCAAATGCGGGCTGTTCTTCGTAGGAGCGAAAAAAAGCTGGATGAGGGAATACCGCAGAAGTGGAAAGCTGGCCGCATCTGCGCATCCGCAGGCACGAGATTTCGATCGCAGAAGCGGATGGCAGCTTGTTTGGGCGATTGCACAGAAGCGGATTTAGCCTCGCACCTGCGATTGCGCAGAAGCAGAACATTGTCCGCATGTGCGAAAGGTCAGCTGGTTAGTGGAGTCCTTAGAAGCGGAGCTTCTGTCGCAGAAGCGACGCCGTAGAAGCGGCTATTAGTATTGTAGATGCGAAGGTGACTGGGAAGAAGCTATAAAATCGAGGGTTGTCCATTTTTATCATATACTGAGCTATAGACCTCAGATTTGGGCGATTTTGGAGGCGATTTTCATCATATGGATTGGGGTAAGTATTCTATCCTCATTTTTGGCATTTGGTTGATGATTTCAAAAGAGAAATTGGGGATTTTTGTCTAAAATTTCATAAAGGGAATTTTTGAGTTTTGAGCATCGATTCAGAGTCGGATTTGAGTGAAACTAGTATGGTTGGACTCGTAATTGAATGGGTTGTCAATTTTTTGAGTTTTTTCAGGTTTTGAGGTACGAGCCCGGTGTTTGATGTTTTGGTCGACTTTGGGCTTTTGATTAAAGATTTGACCTTTATCATTGGGAATTGTTTTCTTAGGCATTATTTGATGTATTTGAGTTGCTTTTGGCTAGTTTTGAGTCGTTCGTACGGGATAGCATTTCTAGATTATTGTTCGGCTTTCTCGGTATTGGATTTGGCTTGTTCGAGGTAAGTAACACTTCTAAACATTGATGCTGGGGGTATGAACCCCTGAATATACGTGTCAGGTGCTTAGGTTAAGGTGACGCACATGATAGGTGACGGGCGTGTGGGCGTCCACCGTGTGAATTATGATTCGGTTGATTTTATGGTACGGTGTGTTTACCTAATCTTTTTCTTATCCATGAAATTTCTACGCTGGAGACTGATATTGGGGAGCCATCTGCTCAGGAGTGTGAGTAGTGGGAGTTTTTAGTCCTCCCCTAGCCTGAGAGATGGCTGGTGCCACCGAAAATGTACTGGCCTGGGCCACACTCTCCATAAGGCCCACCAAACGAACACTAGCGTCGTGAAGCGCTGGAGTGGCGATGAACCCCTCCGGGACCTGAGCCGGTCCAACAAGCACAGTCTGAGCTAGAACCTCCTCATCGAAATCCACCTGAGGCTCCACTGCTCGTGTTGCTGCTCGAGCTGTAGGCTGAGCTCTGCCTCTGCCTTGGCCACTATCGTGAACTCGGCCTCGACCTCTGTCCCTCGTAGGAGCTGCCACTGGTGGCTCCGGCTGCTGTCCAGCTGAAGATGCAGTATGTGTTCTCGCCATCTGCGATAGAACAGGCGTAGAAGAGTTCAATCATCAATAATATAACAAAATCGCATGACAAAGAAGAACAGAAGTGAAATTGTTCCTAAACTCTGTAGCCTCTGGAAGATAAGTACAAATGTCTCTGTACCGATCCTCCAGACTCTACTAAACCTGCTCCTGACTTGTGAGACCTAGGTAACCTAGTGATCTGATACTAACTTGTCACGACCCGGAATTCCCACCTTCAGGACCATGACTGCGCCTAACATTTCACTTGCTAGGCAAGCTAATGTTAGAGAAATCCTTGAACCAGTTTTTAAATAATTCAAATAAGTAAAACCAATTAAATAGAAATGGAGCCAAAATAAAGTATGAAATAGCATAATAATCCAATATCTAGTACAACCCGGATCTGGAGTCACAAGTACTCGAGCTTCTAGAGATTTTACAAATAGAGTCTGAAATAAATAACACTGTCTCGAATGAGATGAACAGTAAATAAGGAAGGAGGAAGGGGACTTCAAGGTCTGCGGACGCCAGCAGATCTACCTCGAGTCTCCAAATAAACTAATCCGAGCTGATGCGTCTAACGGACAGCTGGTACCAGTACCAAAATCTGCACAAGAAGTGCAGAGTGTAGTATGAGTACAACTGACACAATGTACTCCGTAAGTGCTGAGCCTAACCTCGACGAGGTAGTCACGAGGCTATGACAGCACACCCACGTAATTAAACCTGTACAGACGAAAATATACGCACGACATAACAACAAATAATGATTTAACATGTACGATTGGGAGGAGACATGAAAATGGGTACAAGATACGGTAACTACAACAGGAAATGACAACATGAAACAGTCAATAAACCTTCAACAAATAAAAATAGAGAAAACATAATAAATAAAGACTGCACAGCATTACCCATCGTGTGTTTACTCTCAACCTCACCATGAAACAATAACAATGGCACGACATCACCCGTCGTGCTTTTATTCTCAATCTCTCCATAAAATGATAAATACAGTACGGCATTATCCTTCGTGCTTTTACTCTCAATTTCATCATGAAACGATAAATACGGCACGACATCACCCTTCGTGATTTTACTCTCAATTTCATCATGAAACGATAAATACGGAAGGGCATCACCCTTCGTGCTTTAACTCTCTTCCTTACTATGTATAAATGAATAAATGAAACAATAACCGGCACGACATCACTCTTCGTACTTTAACACTCTCCCTTACCATGTAGCAAAATATATATAACATTTGGGAGGAAGAATAAGCAAGAATAAACCTTACGTTATCAACGGTTCCACAATACCGAACCTCAACTTCCAATAATGCTAAATTATCACAAATAGTTCATAAATGTGAAAAGATGATCAATTAAGTAATAAACTAGTCTAAGCATGGATATCAGAATCAAAAAAGGAAGTAAATTACAATAAACAATCCCACTCGCATGCTTTAACCCAGTAACAATGCATAACTAGTCGTCACCTCACATATACGTGGTACCTGACATTTTAAACATGTAGCAAATAGGCAAACAAGTCCTAATCCCTCAAGTCAAGGTTAACCACTACACTTACCTCACTCCGCAGTCAATTCAGAGATCTACCGGGGTCTTTCCTCTAGAATCTGCCTCCAAACCAATAGTATCTAACCAAAATTGACTCGATAACGTCAAATAATGCTAAGGTAATCAATTACAATACATAAAGATAGGATTTTTACACTTTTCCCACAAGGTAAAAAAAATCAACCCCGGGCTCGGTTGGTCAAAACCCGAGGTTCAGACCAAAATTCATTTACCCATTCACCCCGAGCCCGATTATGTAATTAGTCTTGAAATCTGACCTCGAATTGAGATCTAAATCCCGAATTTCTAAAAAAAAAACCAATTCTTCCTAAATCCCTAGTTTTCTACCATGGAAGAACAAAGATTAGGGCTAGCAATTAATGGGTGATGTTAGAAATGGAAGAAAATGAGATAAAGTGTGCAAACCTATTAATTGGTGTTGAGTTTTCCCTTCAAAATCGCCTTTAGGACGAGCTCAAATGGAGAGTTTATGAAAAATGGAAGAAATCCCGTTTGGATTGTTTTAAATCACTGGCGTCAGGCCTTCTTCGCCTTCGCGAAGAGCCTGACGCAATCGCAAAAGGTAGCGGCCAGAATAGCCTTCGGCCAGATGGTTCTTTCCCCCTGATCACCGCGTTCGCGTCCCCTGGTCCGCGTTCGCATAGGACCAACCCAGTACCCCCCCAGACCTAAAGCCTTACGCGTTCACGTAAGTATGGGCGCGTTCGCGTAAGTATGGGCAGACCCCTCACTGCTCCGCATTCGCGTCCATCCCCTTGCATTCGCGTAGAACAAATCCTCCCCAATCCTAGATTCACCTTCGCGATCATGAGAAAGACTTCGCGATCGCGAAGCACAACACATGAGATGACAGCTGAAGCTCAAAACCAAATTTGTTTCAAAGTCCGAAACATCCGTATCCTATCCGAAACTCACTCAAGTCCTCGGACCTCAAAACCAAACATGCACTCAAGTCCAAAAACCTCATATGAACTCGCTCGCGTGATCAAAATAGCAAAATAACAACTAAAACTACGAATCGGACACCAAATAAAATGAAATGTTTAATGAAACTTAACAATTTCTATTTTAACAACCGGACGCCCGAATCACATCATATCACTTTCGTTTTGCACCAAATTTGACAAACAAGTCATAAATATCATAATGGACCTGTACCAAGTTTCTGAACCAAAATTCGGACACGGTATCAACAAAGTCAAATATCGATCAAATTTATGAGTTCTTTAAACCTTTAAACTTCAAATATTCAACAACTTGCGATAACTTGATCTAGGGACCTCCGAATCGCGATGTGGACCCACTGAGACTGTCAAAACATAGATCCGGCTCTGTTTGCATAAAATGTTAACTGAAGTCAACTCAAATAGATTTACGTGCAGATTTTGGATGTTGATGTTGCTATGTATGGCGGGAGCTGGCATTGAATACGTACCTGCATTTCGGTCATAGCTGCCTGTTATTCTTGGAAGCTTTAGAATTATTAATCTGTTCATGTACATTTCAAACAAATTATGTATTTATTTCATACCAGATTTGTGAACTCTACATCTTAGAAGCTCATGATTTGTACTACCAGTCCTTGGTATTTTGTATAAAAGCTCAGTTATTTCATCTTTTAATTTCTCAATTAAATCTCATTTGAATAAGATTGTTGCTATTTGGCTTACCTAGTGGGTTGGGCTAGGTTCCATCACGACTAGTTGGATTTTGGGTCGTGATAAGTTGGTATTAGAGCTCTAGGTTCATAGGTTCTACGAGTCATGAGCAAGTCTCTAGTAGAGTCTTGCAGATCGATATGATGAAGTCTATACCTATCTTCGAGTCATTTTATGCTGGAGTCTACGAAGATGCACCATATCTTCGAGTCATTTTATGCTGGAGTCATTTTATGTTATATATATTTTGCTACATGGTAAGGGAGAGTGTTAAAGTACGAAGGGTGATGTCGTGCCGGTTATTGTTTCATTTATTCATTTATACATAGTAAGGAAGAGAGTTAAAGCACGAAGGGTGATGCCCTTCCATATTTATCGTTTCATGATGAAATTGAGAGTAAAATCACGAAGGGTGATGTCGTGCCGTATTTATCGTTTCATGATGAAATTGAGAGTAAAAGCACGAAGGATAATGCCGTACTGTATTTTTCATTTTATGGAGAGATTGAGAATAAAAGCATGACAGGTGATGTCGTGCCATTGTTATTGTTTCATGGTGAGGGTGAGAGTAAACACACGATGGGTAATGCTGTGCAGTCTTTATTTATTATGTTTTCTCTATTTTTATTTGTTGAAGGTTTATTGACTGTTTCATGTTGTCATTTCCTGTTGTAGTTACCGTATCTTGTACCCATTTTCATGTCCCCTCCCAATCGTACATGTTAAATCATTATTTGTTGTTATGTCGTACGTATATTTTCGTCTGTACAGGTTTAATTACGTGGGTGTGCTGTCATAGCCTCGTGACTACCTCGTCGAGGTTAGGCTCAGCACTTACGGAGTACATTGTGTCAGTTGTACTCATACTACACTCTGCACTTCTTGTGCAAATTTTGGTACTGGTACCAGCTGTCCGTTAGACGCATCAGCTCGGATTAGCTTATTTGGAGACTCGAGGTAGATCTGCTGGCGTCCGCAGACCTTGAAGTCCCCTTCCTCCTTCCTTATTTACTGTTCATCTTATTCGAGACAGTGTTATTTATTTCAGACTCTATTTGTAAAATCTCTAGAAGCTCGAGTACTTGTGACTCCAGATCCGGGTTGTACTAGATATTGGATTATTATGCTATTTCATACTTTATTTTGGCTCCATTTCTATTTAATTGGTTTTACTTATTTGAATTATTTAAAAACTGGTTCAAGGATTTCTCTAACGTTAGCTTGCCTAGCAAGTGAAATGTTAGGCGCAGTCATGGTCCTGAAGGTGGGAATTCCGGGTCGTGACAAGTTAGTATCAGATCACTAGGTTACCTAGGTCTCACGAGTCAGGAGCAGGTTTAGTAGAGTCTGGAGGATCGGTACCGAGACATTTGTACTTATCTTCCAGAGGCTACAGAGTTTAGGAACAATTTCACTTTTGTTCTTCTTTGTCATGCGATTTTGTTATATTATTGATGATTGAACTCTTCTACTCTTGTTCTATCGCAGATGGCGAGAACACATACTGCATCTTCAGCTGGACAGCAGCCGAAGCCACCAGTGGCAGCTCCTACGAGGGACAGAGGTCGAGGCCGAGTTCACAATAGAGGCCAAGGCAGAGGCAGAGCTCAGCCTACAGCTCGAGCAGCAACACGAGCAGTGGAGCCTCAGGTTGATTTCGATGAGGAGGTTCTAGCTCAGACTGTGCTTGTTGGACCGGCTCAGGTCCCGGAGGGGTTCATCGCCACTCCAGCGCTTCACGATGCTAGTGTTCGTTTGGTGGGCCCTATGGAGAGGGTGGCCCAGGCCAGTACATTTTCGGTGGCACCAGCCATCTCTCAGGCTGGGGGAGGACCAAAAACTCCCACTCCTGAGCAGATGGCTCCCCAATATCAGACTCCAGCATAGAAATTTAATGGATAAGAACAAGTCATTTGCGAGTCATTTTACGCATTTGTGAGGGTTTGCAATTGCGACTTCTGCACCTGAACATAAGGGCTAGAAAAATGGGACTTAGTTTCATTTTCATATTTTGGAATCCTAAACTCGGTAGGAGGCGATTTTGAGGAGGGATTTTCACCTACAACTATTGGGTAAGTGATTTTGATCAACTTTCAATTATATTACATGATTATTTATGAGATTTAACATCAATTCATGAATTTCTAAGAGAAATTTTGGGGAATTTTATCTATATGTTTAACAATAAAAATTTGAGATTTGAGAGTTGAATTGAACTCAGATTTGAAAATAAAACACACATATGGACTCATGGGGTTATGGTTAGTCAAGATTTACCTTTGGACTCGGATTTTGACCGGGTAGTCCCGGGGTTGACTTTTGGAAAATTATGTTAAGATCTTAGCCTTATTAATCGAAATTGGTTTCTCTTGCATTGTTTGATGATATTAAGTCATTTTTTGTTAGATTTGAGCCGTACGAAGGAGAATTTTAAGAGAAAAGCTATTTTTGAGTGTTGATTTGGCCTTGTTGAGGTAAGTATCTTGCCTAACTTTGTGTGAAAAAACTACCCCTTAGAATTGGGTTTGATTGGACTATTTGAATTATGTGGAAGACGTGTACATGAGGTGGCGAGTGTGTACACGGGCTTATATGTAAAAATTGACCGGTTTAGACTCTTAGGTTACTTATAAGAATTTAATTGAAGTTGTTATACTTTGTCTATCTTTCATTGTCAAGTTTATTCTTACATGCTTTAATTGAAGTTGTTATTACATGTTCTATTTTTCATTGTCGAGGTTACTCTTCTATGTATTTATTAGTAGTTGTTATTACATGATGCCATTTCCATTGTTGAGTTATTACATTTCATGGAAATACCTTCATTCTTGAGTTTATTGAAGTTGTGGCTATTAAGAGCTACTAACATGTTTTGCGATTGAAGTTGTTGATTATTGAAATATCTTTCCTTGTTGAGTTATTTCCCGTTTATTTTATTGTTATGGAGATTCTTGTACATATTGTGGTTGAGCCGTGGGCTATGTATTGTGGTGATATTGATATTGTTGATTTTGGCAATATTGTGGCATATGGGCACGTGTGGTGCGAGTTAATTATTGTGTTGCGATATTGATGCGCATGCGGCGGTATAAGGGTGGTGTATTGATGTACATGCGACGAGATAAGGTGAAATTTATGCGCGTATTGCTAGTAAAGGAATTACTTAATGCCACGCGGCGAGATAAGGGGGCTACAACGCGTGAAGCTATTTCGGAAAAAATATTTTAAAATATAAATACAAGTCTCACACGACGATAGAAGAAAGATTGTGGTTGTGACTTGTGAAAAGTGATTATGAGGTGTGGTACCTCGGTGTGATTCTTGTTGTACATTGTGTGTTGGAAAGACTTGTTGATTTGAATAGTTATTGTTCTGTATCTTTACTTTACTCCATTCATGTTTTGATTATAATTGGTTACTTGTTATCTTTATCATATGACACTCTTTGTTGTCATTTGTCGCTTTTATTTTCGTTGTTAGCCTTGTATTGATAAATTGCTTTATTGTCATTTGTTGCCTTTACCTCCTTGTTGTTAGATTACATTAATATTCTGAACAAGTTTCTGTATCTAGTAGGTGTCTTGACCTGACCTCATCACTACTCTACCGAGTTTAGGCTTGATACTTACTAGGTACTGTTGTGATGTACTCATGCTACGCTTTTGCACATTTTTGTGTAGACCTAGGTACTTCTACCCGTGCCGGACACCAGTGAGTTGACTTAGATGCTTCAGAGACTTCAAGCTATACCTGCTTGATGCTCGCAGGCCTCAGAGTCACCTTGTGCCACTGTGTCTACTACTGTTTATCATCAAATTAAAACAATATTATATTTAAATATTCTTAGTGTACTTTCTTAGAGCTTATGACTCTATGCCACTGATTTTGGGACTTTTATGACTGTTGTTCCATTTTGAATTTATTATGCTGTTTATCAGTTTAAATTAATATCTCAATCGTTATTTCTGCTAAATTCTTAATGTGTGTTAGGCTTACCTAGTCTTAGAGACTAGGTGCCATTACGACTGCCTATGGTGGGATTTTGGGATTGCGACAAATCTAATTCAAAGTGTTCAATTACCTAATAATGATGAATAAGTATAACTTTAGGTTATTCACAATAATTGTCATATTTGTAATAATGTAACTAAATTATTATTTCACACTAACGAATAACTAATAATCGATGGCCACCCCTATTCTTATTCCATATGATTGATAAACAGTTTTTAATTCTTTAACTTGAGTAAATGAAGGAGTAAATTCAAGTTATTTTAACACTTCGACTATTGGTGGAGAATATACCTACAATGGAGTTGAGTATATTCGATCATCTATTGGTTTACATTAATAATAGAATTATAAATCACTGGTGGGGTAGAGTATAGACTGTATATTCTTTTAAAATTCACATGAAAGTTTTGGAATTCATTGGCGGTTCAAATATTTTGAATTTAAAAAATTAATATCCCCTGAGTTATATTTTTCGATTGGAACCTCTTTATTCTACTTTGGATCTTTTTTCGCTGGTTAGTATTATCAAATAGAAATATATATTTCAAGATCTTTATATATATATATATATATATATATATATATATATATATATATATATATATATATATATATATATATATAGATAGAAAAAAAATTAGGAACTAAAAGACAACAAGTAAAATAAATTTTTTTATTTATTATCTCCCTTCATAGCAGCATACATTTTTCTCATATAAGGCAGAAAAATTAATTAGTGAATGTTACTCTCTTGCCTGACTCTGTCTTCTTGGATCTCTTGGTTAGCCTATCTAGTGACTCCATGATGAAGATTGTGTCCGTGCTTGGCCTTGGCTTCAGATGTATTTCTCTTTTAAGTGAATGGGTTGTCTGTTTACACTAGTTTACTTAGAAGAATGATGAATAATATTGGATCAGATCAACTATATTTATAGGCAGATTTTGATACTAAATGGTTCCTTTTCATATGTCTTCTCATAAATGACATGACTGTTGAGAGTTTTCACAATCGATTGAATGCTTTGAATCGGCATAATCATTGAATTTCAATTAATTAGACAAGTCCTTTGCACATTGGCTACCAACACTTATTCACATTAGATATTAAATCAACTACCTAAATCTATGGTTGTCAGTAGACTCGTATGTGCTGTCGTAACAAAGTCTCATGACCAAGTTCGTTACAGATGGAACGTTTATTTTTGCCCTTTTTCCTGGTGCCAGATGAATTATGTACAATTGCTGGATATACTGATATCTACTGTAAGCTTTGAATAGGAATTTCAACTCCAACTATTTGGCCCCTTAATCCAGTCACCAGAACAAAGACAACATACTAATATATAATCTCCCATCAGTTTATTGTGAACCAGTGGTCTATTTTTATAATGGTCTATTATACACTAGTGGTCGAGTACTGTGCATAGAAAATCTGCAGAAATCCAAAAGAACAATGAAGAAGAAGATGAGATGCGAACAATTACCCGAAGGAATTACATAATATACCACCTAAAATGAATTATCAATCCAATGTACTGCTAATTTTGTCCCCAAATCGACAGATCTAAAATTTGTGCCTCCTCTCTGTAATCGATAAATCAAAACAATGAGGGTCTGAGAGGAATGAGAACGATCTCTGCGTGAGGAATGGAAGAAAAACAAGTTGCAATGGAGGATTTAGCCGTGGAAAATCGAGATTGGGAAGTGCTAAAACGGGGGGAATCGGTTGGAGGTTTTGGGGTTCTTTCTTAAATTCCAAAAATATTACATTTATATAGGTTGGGCCAAAGTGTAATAAGTAAAATATTAGAGATAAAGTCTGAGCTTCCCCTCCCCCCTCCCCTCCCCCCACTTAATAATTAATCCAAATCCCATTTATGCACTAATTAAGTAAGAAGGTCAATCCTACATTAATTAAAACTTGAAAGGTGAATTTGCAATTCAAGTTTAAAAAAGGGTCAGGTGGCCAAGAGGCCCAAGGAATTTGTGGCCATTTCTTATTTAACGGTTTTGAAAAATACATGTTTCAAAAATATTTATTCTCTTTTTAATCAAAGGTGTGAAAAAAAATATTAATTCTATTTATATTTAATAAAATTAAATACACATGAACTTTCTATTTGTTATCTTAATTGGTCTTTTTGTTGCTCGACTCTGATACACTTAGCTACGGACTACCTCGTGTCTTTTAGAAACTAAATATTTCACACCTTACGAAATAAAAATATTTTTCAAACTAATATTTGTTTTGGATTTTTAGAGTATAAAGAGTATAACATGATTTAAACTCAATGATTCAACATTTAAGGTTTTTAGCATTGAACCTATTATACTTTTAACATTATGGGTTCACATCTATTCCCTGGATGATTATTCAACTTATGTAATATATTAATGTTAAAACTTTTCAAAGCAGTGCCAATTATTTTCTTTTTAAACTAAAACATATTAAGTATTAATTTGTGATGACCCGATAGGTCATTTTGATTATTAGCCCTTATTTTCGTATTCAGAAACCTCCATTAGCTCCATTTGATATTTTTTGGTTTGCGTGCTTAGTCCGTGCTTTTTGAAAAGTTTTATGTGAAAATTTGAAAAAAATATAATTTTTGGCTTTAAAAATAACTTGGGTTGACCACAATCAACATTTTGTGAAAACGACCTCGGATCGGTATTTTGACGATTTCGAGGTCCGTATCGTGATTTTGGACTTG
Source organism: Nicotiana tabacum (assembly GCF_000715075.1). Classification (NCBI taxonomy): domain Eukaryota; kingdom Viridiplantae; phylum Streptophyta; class Magnoliopsida; order Solanales; family Solanaceae; genus Nicotiana; species Nicotiana tabacum. The sequence goes on along the minus strand of NW_027438700.1, from coordinate 29,495 downwards.
GACATTGCCCGAAATTAAAATTTTAGGTCCCTAGGTTGATTTGACTCATTTTTCCAAAAACTAAAATTTTAAAAGTTTGAAAATTTCCTAAGTTTGACCGTAAGTTGACTTCATAGCTAAGAGGTTCGGATTTTGATGTTGAAACTTGGAATAGGTCCGTATGCTATTTCAAACTTATCTGAAAAATTGGTGCAATTCGGAATTGATTTGACATGATTCAGACGCATATATGTGATTCTAGTTAATCTTGAGTTTACTATAAAATTCCATTTATTTAGATGTTCGATTCGCATAATTAGATGTTGTTTTGGTGATTTGATTGCGCGAGCGAGTCATATGATGTTATTACACTTGTGTGTATCAGATCAGTTTCGGACGCGTTTCAGGAGAGTTTTGGATGACTTGAACTGCTGGTGCAATGCCAGTTCTGGTGTTCTGATGCAGATCCCGCATTTGCGAGGTCTGGCTCGCATTTGCGAAGAATTGTTTGCATTTGCGAGCATGGGCTGGGCTGGGTGAATCTCGCATTTGCGAGGATTTTGTTCGCTTTTGCGAACTGTGGCCGTTCACTTTTGCGAAGGAAGTGGTCGTATTTACAATCACAAGCCAGTTGAGTCTGCTTCGCATTAGCGATGTTTCTGGCCACATTTGCGATTGTGGAGTTTTTGTATTTGCAATCTAAATGTCGCATTTGTGATTTCTGGGCTTCTGTGATAGGGTTTGCATTTGCGACCATTGTCTCGCATTTGCGATGCTTGAAATTGCGAATAAGACATCATAATTGCGATATCTGCAGCTTGGTAAAACAGGAAAAAATCAGGACTTAGATCATTTTACACTATTTCTCAATCTTAAACACTCTACAGACGATTTTTCAAGAGACTTTTCTTCCCAAATTCATTTGTATGTGATTCTAATCCATTTCCTTTAAATTACCTATTACTTTTCATGAGATTTCAACATCAAATTTAGGATTTTTACGGTAGAATTTAAGGATTTTGGTAGAATTTGGGATTTTTGTAAAATTGAGATTTAGACATTAAATTGAGGTCGGATTTCGAAACAAATCACATAACCGGGCTCGGGAATGAATGGATAATCGAGTTTTGATCCGAACCGCAGGTTTTGTGTAACGATCCGGCCGATCATTTTGAGAATTTAAGTCCCATTCGGCGGCATAAGGCCCTGAACAGCTCCGTATTATGTGTATTGACTAGCGTGCGTGGTTGAATTAAGTTACCGGATGATTCGGAGTGATTTGGGATACTTGGTCCCTAAAACGGACGCTTAAGTCTTAGAATTTTAAATGTAGTTGAAACTGTATGAAGACGACTCCGAAATGGAGTTTCGTCAGTTCCGTTAGCTCGGTTGGGTGATTTTGGACTTAGGGGCCTATCCAGATTCTGTTTTGGAGGTTTGTAGCTCATTTAGGCTTGAAATGGCGAAAGTTGAATTTTTGGAGATTTTGACCGGAAGTAGACTTTTTGATATCAGGGTCGGAATGCGATTCCGAAAGTTGGAACAACTCTGTTATGTTATTTGGGACTTGCCTGCAAAATTTAACGTCATTCCGGGTTGGTTAGATTGGTTTCGGCACGAGTTTTCGAAGTTGGAAGTTTTGGAGGTTCATAAGTTCGATTCGTGGTGAGATTTGTATTTTTCGGCATTGTTTGATGTGATTTGAGACTTCGAACTAGTCCGTGTTAGGTTATGGAACTTGTTTGTGTGTTTAGATAAGGTCCTGGGGGCCTCGGGTGTGTTTCGGATGGGCTGCGGGCCATTTCCTTCTATTTTTGAACTGATGTTTTCTTTCATCTGGTTTCCTTAATTGCATTCACGTCCCTTCCTTCGCGTTCGCGGAGAGTAATTTTGGAGGAGGGAATATTTGTTCTTCGCGTTCGCATTCCTCATTCCGCGATCGCGGAAGCCAGCCTTTTCCTTCATCCCACGCGTTCGCGTAGCTATGCCATTCCACCCTTCGCATTCGCGTACTACTTCACGCGTTCACGAAGAGCAGTCGTTGGGCCATCCGACTTTTCCTTTACGCGATCGCAAATGTGTTGTCACGTTCGCGAAGCACAACTGGGCAGCTTTTGGTTTTTTTCTTCGCGAACGCGATTGTTCTTCCGTGTTCGCGATGCTTAAAGACCTGGGCAGAATATAAGTTTCCAAATCGATCTCGGTTTTGAGCGATTCCTTGTGAGTTTTTTTCAAGCAAATCGATTGGGTAAGTGTTCTTCACCTAGAATTTATTATGTTCCATGATATTTTTCTTTATTTATATCATTTAATTTGTGCTTTGAGTTGGGAAAAAAGGAGGTTTTTGGAGAAACTTTTCAAAATGAAAAATCATGATTTGATGGACGAATTGGTATCGGAATTTGATAATTTTAGTATGGTTGAACTCATATCAAAATGGGTGTTCGAATTTTGTGAAATTTGTCGGGTTCCAAGGTGTGGGCCTGGGGGTCGACCTTTGGACCGATTTTTAGATTTTTGATAAAGATTGAGGCTTTATGGTCTGGAATAGTTTCTTAAGAGTTTTATTTGTGCCTTGAAGTTATTTTGGTTAGATTTGAGCCGTCCGGAGTTCATTTCACTCGAGAAGTTCATTTTTGAGTATCGGTCTGTCTTTTTTGAGGTAAGTATCTTGCCTAACTTCGTGAGGGGGAACTACCTCTTAGGATTTGAGTCTTCTATGCTAATTATAGTCCGTGTACGTGAGGTGACGAGTACGTGCCCGGACTTATTTGTGGAAAATTGGCCTTTTAGGTCCTTATATTCATTGAATATGTAGTTGTTCTCGTTACGATTACGTTTCTTAATTTCTAGCTTCACATCTACCTGCTCTAATTGAAATTAATTGCTTCATGATCCACTCTTGTTCATTTGATTCATATGTGCCTTAACTGAAATTGTTATCTCTTCTATTGCCGTATTGTCTTTTCCCTAACTGCTTATCTTCATCTGAAATTATAATTATCTCTTCTGTAACTGTTCATCCTTAATTGAGGCAAATGATTATCCTTATACTACTTATCCTTAATTGAAGTCATTGTATCTCTCTCTTAATTGCCCAACCTTAAAACAAGTTAGATATCCTATATTTTAGTTGACTTGTCCTTATTTGGAATTATTCGTCTTGTGTTAGCTCCCTCGTTGTCGAACTGTACATTGTGGATCGTTGTTACAAAATATTTCCTTTCTTGTTAAGCTGTTCTTATTAGGACTAGCGTTCTCTATTGTGGCTACTCCTTGTGAATTAGTTCCTCCATTTCCTTGAGTTCTGGAATTTCTGAGTTGACGTATTTGTCGTATCCTTGTATTATTATCATTTTTGTTGTTGTACTTATTGTGGTAATGCTTTCTGCCGTGCGGTTGTTATTGTGATGCACGAGGTTTCTGCCGTGCGGTTGTTGTTATGGGATTGCACGAGGTTTCTGACTTGCTATTGTTACTATTGATATTGTCACATGCGGCGTGACAAGGCAGATATATATATATATATATATATATATATATATATATATATATATATATATATATATATATATATATATGTGGGTTGCGCATGTGGCGAGACAAGGTGGGAACATTGTTATGCACGTGTGGCGAGACAAGGTGGGTTGTGTCTAGGATTGATTTGTGATGATTTGCGATGGCCTGGGGCATTCTTGTTGTTGATATTTGTATAGTGGTACACTTACCCATGTGAGCTTTATCTTGTTAAAGTTATGAGAAAATAATCTACGTGTTGTCCGTTCTTTTTCCTTATGCTTATTTGCTGGTATGGTCTATGTTAGGACACTTGCACAAGCATACACGTAGTTAAGCAATCTTATCGGATAAAAGGTTTTCTTGATATTGTTGAACATAGATGCTCACCCTTGTTTACTTGACTTCTATGTGAGAATGGCTCTATTGACACGTGAGTCGTCAGTGCGGTTATGAGTTATTATGAGGGCACAGGATGCCAAGTGTTAGGGTTCAGGTATTGAGACCCGTGAGTTGTGATTTGACCGAGGTTCGGTACCTCGTGGAGCTTGATGACTAAAACCTGATGTAAAAGCGGTTGTAGTTGCTGAGTTATTATTTGTCCTTGCTGTATTTGTGATTCCGAATTTAGGTTGTGTTCCATTCACTTTTCTGTGTCATTTTTATGGTATTCCGCTGATACTTCTTGTTTCCTTTCTTATTGCCCTTACTGTATTATGAGCCATATTGCATAGTCTTTATGTAGATATCATATTTATGTTGTTCATATACTTATACTTGTTCGGTTTATTAGATTAGTGGGTGTCTTGACTGTTTCTCGTCACTACTCCACCGAGGTTAGTCTTGATACTTACCGGGTACCGCTGTGGTGTACTCATTCTATACTTCTGCATATTTTTGTGCAGATCCAGGTATTTGTTCGTTAGCAGCTGTGCGAGTTGTTGCTGTGGAGACTCATGGTAAACCTACTGCTGCGTTCGCAGGCTTCGGAGTCACCTTCTAGTTTTTGTTTTGCACTGTTTATTCTTATTTCTAAGCAGTTGTATTTAGGAATTTGTGGCAAACTCTGTAGAGCTTATGACTTGTACTACCGATTTTGGGAATTGTAAATTTTGAGAGATTTCTATTTCAAATTGTTAGATGATATTTAAGTAATGTTGTTGTTTCAATTAATGTTAGGCTTACCTAGTCCCTAAGACTAGATGCCATCACGATACCCAAACGGAGGAAAAATTGGGTCGTGACAAGTTGGTATCAGAGCTCTAGGTTAATAAGTGCTACGAGTCATAAGCGAGTTTAGTAGAGTCTTGCGGATCGGTACTGATACATCTGTACTTATCTTCGAGAGGCTGCAGAACTATTAGGACAGTTTCACTTCCTTTATTCCTATCGTGCGAGTTCATTGATCTCGAAGTTTGAACTTTTATCATTCCATTCTCTCACAGATGGTGAGGACACGAGCTGCAGTTCCTGATGACGTTACCCCCCAGATCGGATGTCGCTAGGGGCAGAGGCAGAGGCCAACAAGGAGCATGTGCCGCATCTAGGGCACCTATCAGATCAGCAGTTGAGGAGCCGCCAGTAGTTCCAGTTGGGGGGCAGGTACCGGAGGCGCCTGCTGTTACCCCCAAATTTTAGAAGACTTTAGCATAATTCCCGAGTATGTTTGGCACATTGGCTCAGGCGGGGTTGATTCTGGTTGCATCAGCTACTTCACAGACCGGGGGAGGACCTCAGACTCCCGCCGCCCATACTCTAGAGCAGCGGGTTCATATTGGTCAGGTTCTAGGTGTCATGGAGACATAGCCTGTGGTCCCAGTTCAGCCCGTGGGTAGGGCAACAACATGTGAGGAAGAGCAACTTAGACTTGTAAGGTTCAAGAAATATGACCCTCCTACATTCAGTGGTTTGGCTTCAGAGAGTGCACAGGGTTTTCTGGAGGAGTGCCATCGCATTCTCCGGACTATGGGTATTGTTGAGATGAATGGGGTTGCTTTTACTACGTTCCAACTTAAGGGAGCGGCTTATCAGTGGTGGCGGGCGTATGAGTTAGGTAACCCGGCCGAGTTAGCTTCACTTGCATGGGTTCCGTTTTTAGAGATGTTCCTGAGAGAGTTTATACCTCAGTCCCTTCGAGATGCATGGCGTGCGGAGTTTGAGCAGCTGTGCCAGGGCACTATGTCAGTGTCAGATAATGCCATTAGATTCAGTGATTTGGCAAGGCATGCACCTTCTTTCGTCGGTACAGTTAGAGAGCATGTCCGTAGATTCATTGAGGGACTCAGGCATGATATTCGGTTCAGCATGGCTCGGGAGTTAGAGTCAGATATTTCGTTTCAGCAGGTGGTAGGGATCGCTCGCCGTGTAGAGGGCATGTGGGGTCAGGAGGGAGAGGACATGAGGGGCCATGAGAGAGAGTACAGGCGAGATCAGGAGAGAAAGGACAGGGAGGCGAGGAGGCCTCGTAGACCGGAGAGATCTAATGGTCCTTATTTTGGAGGCAGGGTACGACATGGTAGAGGTTTTGTGGGTCAGCCAGTTCAGTTTGCACTTCAGGCTTCGCACAGTGTTTCAGGTGCTCATGGGTCTCAGAGTACCCGTACCGCACAGTTCGCACAGCCACGCCAGTAGAGAGGTTGCTTCGAGTGTGGAGATACCATCCACAGGGTAAGAGATTGTCCTAGACTCCGGACAGATGTATCACAACGGAGTATTCAGGCCAGTAGAGGGCGCCCAAGAGAGGAAGGCCCGACCCGTTGATGTGTCTCATATAGTAGGCTGGAGGCTGCTGCGCCAGATGATGTCATACAGGTATGCTTTTGATTTGTTACAGAGGGGCACCATTTGTATTTTGATTCGGTTCTGCTTATCGGGATGAGTTCCCCTATTTGTTGTCCCACCTATAGGTGAGTTCACGACTTAGTATTATGTTTATGTGTTTACCCCTGTCGGGAGATTCTATGAGTGATAGTCGTGTCTATCGTTGTTTTAATTCATTATTGAAAGTTACGAGACTAGAAGTGAATTCATGTTGTCCATTATTGTAGGTTTGATGTGATTCCTGAGTAATTGGTTACGATTTGCGATTTGATACTCTACCGGGGTGAGAGTTCAGTAAGTGTTGTGATTTTATTGGCAGAACTGAGTTAGTGGAAGATTCCAATTGGTATGATCTGTAGTCGGCTTGTAATTCAGAGTTGAGGGTGAGACCCTCGCGATTCCATGTGATTTGATATGTTTGAGCCGGGCTACGTGCCGCGGTGGAAGGTTATACCAGGATGAGATCCTTATAATTTGTTCGTGTACTTTGATTTTTCCTTTTGAATTGATTCGTAGTATGGTACTGTTAGAGAGTTGTGCCTGTCGGGCTTGTTTGATATTTTCCTTATGTGTTTCTCTTTACCTATTCAGTTATTTTCATTATGTGTTTCTTGAGTTTTAGCTTGCAGGGTGTGTACCCGGTGGTGTTAGTTGTGACTTGTTGATTCGGGTGTATAGTTAAGAGGTCTTCATGTTTCGTGCATCGTTGTCAGTGTTGTGGAGGTTTGAAACAGGGTTCTAACGAATATAAGGCTAATTGCCGGTACTGGTTTTGATTACGGGCAGCTATTGTTATCAGAAATGTTATTATGGGCCTATGTGTGGTGTGTCTTGTTGTGTGGTCGTACCTTGTGGGTGTAGGTATGAGTTGTTACAGCTGGTTGAGACTGATACCGGTTATGGATTTAGAATCGAGTCTTTTGAAGATAAATGGAAGGTGAGAATTTTGATTCTAAGGCTTATCGGTGTTGGTAGAAAGGATAAATTACAGTTGAGATGGTGTCGTCAGGCTTATGTGGATTGGGGTGACGTGGGGTCACCCGCAGGTGTATGTTGGATATGTTCATTCAGTGATTTGAAGACTTCAAGGTGATTCTAGGCACGTTCGAGGATGAACGTTTGTTTAAGAGGGGAAGGATGTAACAACCCAGTCGATTGTTTTGAGAATTTAAGTCCCGTTCGGCGGCATAAGGCCCTGGACAGCTTCGTATTATGTGTATTGACTTGCGTGCGTGGTTGAATTCAGTTAACGAATGATTCGGAATGATTTGGGACACTTGGTCCCTAAAACGGAAGCTTAAGTCTTAGAATTTTGACCGTAGTGGGAACTATGTGAAGACGACTCCAGAATGGAGTTATGTCAGTTCCGTTAGCTCCGTTGGGTGATTTTGGACTTAGGGGCGTGTCTGGATTGTGTTTTGGAGGTCTGTAGCTCATTTAGGCTTGAAATGGCGAAAGTTGATTTTTTGAAGATTTTGATCGGAAGTGGACTTTTTGATATTGGGGACGGAATGCGATTTTGGGAGTTGGAATAGCTCCGTTATGTTATTTGGGACTTGCCTGCAAAATTTGACGTCATTCCGGGTTGGTAGATTGGTTTCGACACGAGTTTTTGAAGTTGGAAGTTTTGGAAGTTCATAAGTTCGATTTGTTGGGCGATTTGTATTTTTCGGCGTTGTTTGATGTGATTTGAGACCTCGAGCGAGTCTGTGTTAGGTTATGGAACTTGTTTGTGTGTTTAAACGGGGTCCCGGGGGCCTCGGGTGTGTTTCGGATGGGATATGGGCCATTTCCTTCTATTTTTGAACTGCTATTTTCTGTCATCTGGTCTCCTTAATCGCGTTCGTGTCCCTTCCTTCGCGTTCACGAAGAGTAATTTTGGAGGAGGGAATATTTGTTTTTCACATTCGCATTCCTCATTCTGTGATCGCGGAAGCCAACCTTTTCCTTCATTGCGTTCGCGTTCATCCCACGCATTCGCGTAGCTATGCCATTCCACTCTTCGTGTTCGCGTAATCCTTCACGCGTTCACGAAGAGCATTCGTTGGGCCATCAGACTTTTCCTCTACACGTTTGCGAACGTGTTTTCGCGTTCGCGAAGCACAATTGGGCAGCTTTTGTTTTTCTTCTTCTGGAACGCGATTGTTCTTCCGCGTTCGCGATGCTTAAAGATCTGGGCAGAATATAAGATTTCCAAATCGAGGGTTAGGCCATTTTTATCATATCTTGACTTATAGGGCTCGGTTTTGAGCGATTCCTTGTGGGTTTGTTTCAAGTAAATCGATTGGGTAAGTGTTCTTCACCTAGAATTTATTATATTCCATGATTTTCTCTTTATTTTTATCATTTAATTTGTGCTTTGAGTTGGGGAAAAAGGAGGGTTTTGAAGAAAATTTTCAAAGTGAAAAATCATGATTTGAGGGATGAATTGGTATCGAAATTTGATAATTTTAGTATGGTTGAACTCATATCGGAATAGGTATTCGAGTTTTGTAAAATTTGTCGGGTTTCGAGGGCCCGGGGGTCGACTTTTGGACCGATTTTTAGATTTTTGATAAAGATTGAGGCTTTATGGTCCGGAATAGTTTCTTATGAGTTTTATTTGTGCCTTGAAGTTATTTTGGTTAGATTTGAGACGTCCGTAGGTCATTTCACCCGAGAAGTTCATTTTTGAGTATCGGTATGTCTTCTTTGAGGTAAGTATCTTGCCTAACTTCGTGTGGGGGAACTACCCCTTAGGATTTGAGTCTTCTATGCTAATTGTAGTCTGTGTACGTGAGGTGACGAGTATGTGCCCGGACTTATTTGTGAAAAATTGGCCTTTCAGGGATTTTAGGTCCTTATATTCATTGAATATGCAGTTGTTCTCGTTACGATTATGTTTCTTAATTTCCAGTGTCACTTCTACCTGCTCTAATTGGAATTAATTGCTTCATGATCCATTCTTATTCATATGATTCATATGTGCCTTAAATGAAATTGTTATCTCTCTATTGTCGTGTTGTCTTTTCCCTAACTGCTTATCTTCATCTAAAATTATAATTATCTCTTCAGTAATTGTTCATCCTTAATTGAGGCAAATGATTATCGTTATACTGCTTATCCTTAATTGAAGTTGTTGTATCTATCTCTTAATTGTCCAACCTTAAAAGAAGTTAGATATCCTATATTTTAGTTGACTTGTCCTTATTTGGAATTATTCGTCTTGTGTTAGCTCCCTCGTTGTCGAACTGTACATTGTGTACCGTTGTTACATAATATTTCCTTTCTTGTTAAGTTGTTCTTATTAGGACTAGTGTTCTCTATTGTGGCTACTCCTTGTGAATTAGTTCGTCCGTTTTCTTGAGTTCTGGAATTTTTGAGTTGACGTATTTGTCGTATCCTTGTATTATTATCATTGTTGCTGTTGTACTTATTGTGGTGATGCACGAGGTTTCTGCCGTGCGGTTGTTATGGTGATGCACGAGGTTTTTGCCGTGCGGTTATGGTTTTTGTGATGCACGAGGTTTCTGCCGTGCGGTTGTTGTTATGGGGTTGCACGATGTTTCTGTCGTGCTATTGTTACTATTGATATTTACACATGCGGCGTGATAAGGCCGATATATATATATATGTATGTGTGTGTGTGTGTGTATGTGTGTGTGTGTGTGTGTGTGTGTGTGTGTGTGTGTGTGTGTATGTGTGTGTTGTGCATGTGACGAGACAAGGTGGGAACGTTGTTATGCACGTGTGACAAGATCAGACGGGCACTTACTTTATTATTGTACACGTGGCGAGACAAAGTGGGATGTGTCTGGGATTAATTTGTGATGGCCTGGGGCATTCTTGCTGTTGATATTTATGTAGTGGTACACTCACCTTTGTGAGCTTTATCTTGTGAAAGTTGTGAGAAAATATTCTACGTGCTGTCTTTTTCCTTATGCTTATTTGCTGGTATGGACTATGTTAGGACACTTGCACAAGCATATACGTAGTTAAGCACTCTTAACGGATAAGAGATTTTCTTGATATTGTTGAGCATAGATGCTCACCCTTATTTACTTGCCTTCTATGTGAGAACGACTCTATTGGCACGTGAGTCATGAGTGCGGTTATGAGGTGTTATGAGGGCACATGATGCCAAGTGTTAGGGTTCAGGTATTGAGACTCGTGAGTTGTGATTTGTCCGAGGTTCGGTACCTCGTGGAGCTTGATGACTAAAACCTGATGTAAAAGCAGTTGTAGTTGCTGAGTTATTATTTGTCCTTGCTGTATTTGTAATTCCGGATTTAGGTTGTGTTCCATTCACTTTTCTGTGTCATTTTTATGGTATTCCGCTGATACTTGTTGTTTCCTTTCTTATTGCCATTACTGTATTGTGAGCCATATTACATAGTCTTTATGTAGATATCATATTTTTGCTATTCATATACTTATACTTGTTCAGTTTATTAGACCAGTGGGTGTCTTGACTATTCCTCGTCACTACTCTACCGAGGTTAGTCTTGATACTTACTGGGCACCACTGTGGTGTGCTCATTCTATACTTCTGTATATTTTTGTGCAGATTCAGGTATTTGTTTGTTAGCAGCTGTGCGGGTCGTTGCTGTGGAGACTCAAGGTAAACCTACTGCTACGTTCGCAGGTTTCAGAGTTACCTTCAAGTTTTTGTTTTGCACTGTTTATTCTTATTTCTGAATAGTTGTATTTAGAAATTTGTAGTAAACTCTGTAGAGCTTACGACTTGTACTACCGGTTCTGGAAATTATAAATTTTGAGAGATTTCTATTTCAAATTATGAGATGATATTTAAATAATATTGTTATTTCAATTAATGTTAGGCTTACCTAGTCCTTAAGACTAGGTTCCATCACGATACCCAAACGGAGGAAAAATTGAGTCATGACATTTTGATCAAGCGGGTCCGGGGTTGACTTTTGTTGACCTTTTAAAAAATAATCAAAATTGAACCTCTTTCATTAATGGGTAGTTCCTATAGCTTATTTTAAATCGTTTGATCAATAATTTGCTAGATTTGGTTGGTTTGGAGGCTTGTTAGAAAGGCAAGGCCGTGGTGGGTTGATTGCTTTGATTCGCAGAGTGAGGTAATTGTTGGGTCTAACCTTGACTTGAGGGAATTAGGGATCCTTGAACTATGTATTATGTGAATTATGTGGGAAAATGATGTGTATGCGAGGTGACGAGTGTATATACGCTGTCATGATTTTTTTCCATATTTTCGTTTATTTCATGATATATCTTGTTTCATGCCTTAATTGTTTCATGATTAATTTGACTTATATGCCATAATTGCTATTTGTCATTTAATTATTCTTGTATTAAATTGCACGTCCCTTCCATGACTCCATGCTTATTTGCTACTTGCCTCTACTTGCCTTACTTGCATACCTGGATTGTCATATGCTTTACTTGTCTTATTGTTTTGTAATATTTGTTGTATTCTATAATGTGGTCTCACTTGCATGAGTTATTTAGTTGATGAATACCGATGAATTGGTAAAGTTGAGACTTCGAGTTATCATAGATTCTTTGATTATTATGTGGTTCTTTATTGCCTTGTACATTTACCCTCTTGATGTAGAAACCCTTGTAACTTTGGTTGTTGAATTGTTATGTTGATTGAAATTGTTTGGGGAGCGGGTTGCACGCCGCAACAGAAATTGAAAGGTAATAAAATAAAATGGCGGAATAAGGACGGATTATGCTATTGATAGATGATGATATGGTGGAATCGGTTTGCGTGCTACAAAGGATTGTATATGTGGTATTTGTTTGTGATTGTTGGATTTGTCTCGGTATTGTGATTTGAGACTTGTTATTCTAGGCCCTCTGGTAGTTGAATTTCAAGTTCGTTTCATGAGTTAACTGCTTTACTTCCATTTCCTCTTTTATTGTTATTATTATTACTGCGTACAGGTTATTTTAAGTGGCCTGCCTTAGCATCGTCACTACTTCGCCGATGTTAGGCTCGGCACTCACAGAGTATATGGGATCGGTTTTACTCATACTATACTCTGCACTTTTTGTACAGATACCAGAGTGGGTCCAGCAGTGCTGAGTGAGATTTCCCGGATCCAGCTACATGTGGAGACTTGAGGTATAGTTGCACGACGTTCGTAGCCCTGAAGTCCCCTTCCATGTTATCATTGCTATTTATCTTGATTTAAATATTTTGTTTTATTCAGACTATTATCTGTAGTACTCTAGACGCTCATGTATTCGTGACTCCAGTTTCTGGGATTGTATTTGGATTACGTTGTTCAATAGTTTATCGTTCAATAGTTTATCACCTTATCACAGACTATTCGGTTTTATTGTTATCACTTGATTTGAATTGTTAAAAACTAGTTAATGAATATAGCTAACGTTGGCTTGCCTAGCAAGTGAAATGTTAGGCGCCATCACGATCCCGAAGGTGAAAATTTCGGATCGTGACACAATTATAGTGATTTACAGTTTTACAATGGTTTACAGTCTCTAGAGGCCAGATAATAGAGTGAAAGAGGGTGGTGGAAGGCAAAACATTACAAATTTTAAAGTTAATCACCCATTTCCTAAAAATTTAAAGGGTAATTAAAAAACGTATTTTAATTTGAGCATAAATTGTACTGCATGTATATCTCCTATGGAGACACTGGACTCCTAGGTTTGATTTAAAAATAATGGTTTTAAATACAATTCTAAAAAAAGAGTCATGTTCTTGTAGATTGATTATGGATTAAAATAAAATTTCATTGGTTTCGGTTTCTATTCTAGATTTCTAAACCCTTATTTTTTGAATGTAAAAGCAAACAAGCTTGAATAGAGAACCAGAAAAGAGCTTCTAATCTCGGATTTGGTGGAATTACAACAGGAGGAAGCACAAGCACAACTATTTAATTACCTCATGGATGTCTCTAAGATTAAAAACATTAATTTTAAGAGTTGATAATGTAAAGTAAGTATACTTCCTTCGGTCAAAAGGTTTCAGTCTTTGTATTTCGACCCTTTTAACAAGAATTTACTTTGTTAAAAACTAGAACTTTTGTTATTTTAAAATAGACTTATTTTCTTATCGGGCGGTTTAAATGAATATAAGGGATATGAGCTAAAGGAGTTTTACTATTAAAGAATATATTTTTAATATGACATGGCATGTCAAATGGGCCGCCTTTATTTTCTTATTGGAAAAGTAATAGTTTGATGATTTTGTTGTCCTAAACAAAATAAGAGTAACTTTGGTATGTATTCTAATAAGTTTGGATATCCATTCAAAGAATTAACTCATGAATCTTTACATATAAAATTATATTTTGCGTTACATCCGCCTCCAGTCATATGTCTACGCCTCTGTCATATGTCTACGTTTGAGTTATTCTATAAGAGTGTCTAATGTAATTTATCAAGAAAATAAGATATCCTTTCCCCAGAGCACCAACTTCTACAAGCCTGTCTTTTTAAATTAAAAGTTTGATTATATTTGTAAGCTAGTATCGAATTTACTTTCATTCACATAGGCTTTTTATGAGAGGGAAAGAAGGCCTCAAATTTCGTATAGGCTTGAATAAAATTTCATACGTACAGGCCTTGTATTAATAAAAAATTAAAAAATGCCTCGCCAAGTGGTTGCCTTGGGTGATTGTGCTGGAAAATAAATTTCATGTTACTATACAGCAATCTTTGAAATAGAAATTTCATTAGAATAATATTCCTGCAGACATATACAAATTCAGTGAGTTGTTCCACACATCATGTTTCAATGGTGTATATGGATCATTTGTCATGCTCCTAATCCATGTTTCTGTGGAGTGTGGAGCATTCGTCTTGTTCCTAGCTAATTAACAATATCATGTTTCAGCATCTTGGTTGTTTTCTGAGGTGAGGGAAGAAGAGAGAGAAAATATAGAGGTGTGGTTCAAGATTTATCTAATCAAACAAAATTGTTTCATCCAATAAAGAAATCCTATGCTCCTTTGAGGGAAATGGAGAGAATATTGCAACCTAGCGGACTAAGGGCGAAAGGAGGTTCTTCCTTTGTAAAACAATAATATAATTGTGAATATAATAGTTAACTTATGTTAAATGTTGAATTCTCTTAGCTTTTACGTGTGTTTATTTTTTTTAAAACCTTAGTACCATATTAAAAGGCACCGGCTTTTGTTTATTATTTTCAAATTCCTATGCTCCTATATTGTTAGGGATATAGTAGATATGCCCTAGATCCAGTCTCATATTTGATGATTTGAACATATTTTTTTTTAACGTTATTTGATATAAAATATATATGGCATTTGATATTCTTTTATCATTTTATTAATTACTTGATTAATTTGATAAGGTCCTCGATTAAATTTTGAGACTTGACATTGTGATGAAAATCATGATAATGAGAGTGAAGTTTCTTATAATTTAATTTAAATTTGTTCTTGATCGTAGCATTATTAATTTGGACATTAGTAATTCGGTTAGATCAATATTTATGTGATTGTCTTTATGTGATAAAGATTAGCTGATCTCATTAACTAAATCACATAGATAGATGATGCATATAGAGATATGATCATTGAACTAACTCATTGGATAATTCCTAATGGGTATAATTACCATAAACTGTAAATAGGATATTCTATTGAAGAATATGATGTAAGAATTTCCTTTGACCTGAGATCGTCATAGTAATTGACAAGTTATTTATTGTGCTTTGATACTAGACACCTATGGCCCTAGGGCGATAGTTGAAAGGATATTGAGTATGATTAAATACTTGTAGAATTAGTGATTGGTCAAGATGGAATCTGTCTACTCTTGGTAATAAGTTTAAGCTCCATGTTGTCATGAATTATAAATGACCAAATTAAGACATTGGCAAGGGCAATTGAATGAAAGAAGAAAAGAGTTTCTTAGGTCATTCAATGGTCGATTATATTTGACATGAACACATAGTTGGTCGCCTATTAAGATTTGACAGTTAAACCATATCCTAGGGTGACTCAGAGCTATAAGGATAGAAGGAATTACTACATTATTCTTTTACTGGTTCTTGAGAGTAAATTGCATACTTCATTCTATCCGGTCGTTAAGGGGTATTGCTAGACATCACCCTTGATTAGTATATTAATGTGATCAATTTACTATCGGCTTAGTATTAAACCTATGGGGTCACACACTAACGAATGTTCTGATATTTGCTAAAGGATTAATTACTTTATTATTTGATAATTAAATTAAAGAATTTAATTAGTCAAATAAATTTAGTAATTAAGTCAAATAAAATATTATTATATTCTTTGCTAGCATAGAGGATATAATTAATATTGTGAACAAGTTGAAGTTTTTTATTTGGAATAGAAAATTAAAATTATTTTTTGTTGAAATGAAATATATATGTAATATATATAATTAATATTTATTTGTACAAAGTATGCATATAATATATTAATGAAAACTTATTTGGTAAATCCAATATAGAATTGGATCGACACAAAAGTCCAAGAGGACATGAGACTAATTCAAACCCATTAAGAATGGGATTGATATTATATAAAATATTAACTAATTCTCATAATCCAATTCAATTGGAATTGAATTGGAACGTCCTAGCTAACGGCGGCAGATGTTATCCCATTAGGAATGGGATACGTTTTTCTTCCGGAAGTTTTATTTTTGAAATTAGACTTTTAGCCTAAGTAAATTATCACCTCAACCAAATAAGAAAAGAGTTTTATAAGTGATGCTACATAAAGGATGATAGAGAAAATTTACCGTAGAAAGTCTTGAGAAGAAAAGTCACTTTGTAAAAGTGAAAGTATAATACAAAGCCAAGAGAGAAAATATAATTACAAGAAAAGTGTTTTTTGTTCTTTTACCTTTGAGTTGAGATTTTTGAGAAAACTTTCAGCACAATATTTCATTCAATTTGTTCACGGGTTTCATTAATCAAAGAGTTGATAGCAAGGATCGGTCTCGGTGTGGATATGCATAGAGTCTTCGCACTATCGAAGAAATTTTAAAACGAGACTTCCTTCACCACGTACGTCTTATATTCGATCTTTGATATGTAAATAAATTTAAATACGAAAAGATTGGCTTAGGATTGTTATTGTCTTCCGCTGCATGTTACGAATATCTATATGCAATCCTTCAGTAGTATCAGAGCCATGGTTTGTCGTGTCTAAAATTTATTTACGAAATTCTTAAGGTTATATTTGAAGAATTCAAACCATAATACTTGTGTCTTGTGCAATAGTCAAATCATTTGAATGCATATGAATTGATATTATTTTATTGTGAATAAAATATGTATTTGTATAAGTTAAACTCTTGAGATAGTTCGTAACTTGAATTTGAAATTTTGTATTAAATATGACGGGTATCTGTAATAGGTTATTGGATTCTATTGTTATTTTTAATTGTTATTAGTTCATGAGATGTTAATTAATAATAATGTTCTAGCATGAATTATTTTTATTTGATATATGTGATATATAAGATAATTATGTTAGAAGAATATTGAATTTTATTTTTGTGTCACGTGCTTGTACGTTACATAATTTAGAATTATTTATTACATGTGATATAAATTAATTTAGTACTA
The DNA here is from genome assembly GCF_000715075.1 of Nicotiana tabacum. Taxonomy (NCBI): domain Eukaryota; kingdom Viridiplantae; phylum Streptophyta; class Magnoliopsida; order Solanales; family Solanaceae; genus Nicotiana; species Nicotiana tabacum. Next base: position 12,607 of record NW_027438700.1, on the reverse strand, counting down.
CGCATGTAGACAACATGAACTAAATTCATGTTCTATAAAAGATTTGATCATCATATTATTAAAAGTTATTTTAATAACAATTCCCTCCTACTAAAATTTGAGTTCAAAAATAATAAAATATAAGATATTTTATTGTAAAGCTATCCATCAAAATAAATAATTTTATTTATTTCTTGTTTATAAGGAGCAGCCTGACTACCAAGACACTTATAGTTCGAGAATATGTTAAAATTATTTATTGCATTAGATGTATGGATTGAAAGAATTATTCAATTTTACACTAGACGCCTGGACTACCCGGGGAGTATAAAATTTAATAAGTTCTTTGTTATCATGATGGTTGAACTCAACTATGCCAATAGGATCGACCTGCCTACCAGGGGACTATTTGGCATAGAGCTACTTAAGGGAATTGTATGAAGATACAATTGGTAAGAGTACATACCTTTAAAATATGTGAGAAGCGACTTGACTTCCAAGGGGCTCATACATATTGTTGAATGATTCCTTTATTCCACTAATAAAAATAAAGATTTCCTAAACTATAATAAGGGTAAATAGTTTAATATAATTAGTGAAAATATCATTTAGATAAAAGTCCATGTCTTTATGATATATGTAAATATGTTCTTATATTGTTGCCTTTTCTTTTCTATATTTTAGATTTCTCAATATGTCTGTTATATCACTGCGTGAAATACTTGAGACTAATAAGTTGGTAGGACCAAACTTTGATGATTGTTATAGAAATTTGAGAATTGTTCTCTTGCATGAAAAGCTCATTTATGTGATCAATAAGCCTGTAAAGATAGTCCAACCATAGAATGATGTTGAAGGCACCAAGGTTTATTAGAAATACTTGTAAGAATGCCTTGCTATTAAATGCACCATTCTCGCTTCTATGAGCTCTGAACTCCAGAGGAAACATTAGAATATAGTTTCAAATGCAATCATTGAACATCTTAAGAAGATGGTTGATACACAGTTGGACATTGAAAATTCTCCAGTTGGATCCCATGTCAATCATGTTATTGATCTTACCGAAGAACTTGAGAAGTTGGGGTATAAGCTTGGTAAAGAGCTTTCTGAAGATTTGATCTTGCAGTCAGTATATGATATTGAATGTTTTCATTGTAAGAAAAAAAGGGCATTGGAAGAGAAACTGCAAGGAGTATCTTGCAACTCTAAAGGATGAGAAACAAGGTAAAACATTAATGAAAAATATTTTCAAGATTTCTTTAGCTACTACTAATTCTTCACTGTGGGTATTAGATATTGACAGTAGTTATAACATCTGCAATATGTTTCAAGGGTTCAAGAAAAGTAGGAGGCTGAAGAAAGGAGAAGTTAATCTACAAGTTGGAAATAGTACAAAAGTTGCAGCCATAGCCGTAGGATCAATTTCTTTTATAATAACTTCGGAGAAAGTACTTATGTTAGATGATTGTTATTATATTCCTAAATTTATTTCGAACATAATTTCAGCTTCTATGTTGGACAACCGTGGGTTTCGCATTAACATAGGCAATGGTATTTGCTCTATTAATTATGGTGATGATTTATATGTGAATGGCTATCTCCAACATGATGTTTATATCTTACCTATGTGAATGCTAATTCGATTATGCATGTTTCTAGTCTTAAGAGGAAAAGAGATGATCAAGTAAATCATACATACCTTTGGCGTTGTAGGCTTGGTCATATTGGAGAGAAAAGAGTTAACAAGTTGTACAAGGAAGGGTATCTTGATAAGTATGTGTAACAACCCGACTGATCGTTTTGAGTGTATTAGTCCCGACCACCTATTTTATGATTTTTCTGTGTCTGTTTCTGCTTATGTGATTTATCGGGAGGTTTTGTTTTTGGTTTCGGAGTGTTTTGGGACACTTAATCCCTAAAATGGAAGCTTAAGTCTTAAGATTTTTACTGTAGTCGAAACTATGAGAAGACGACTCCGGAATGGAGTTCTATCGGTCCTGTTAGCTCCGTTGGGTGATTTTGGACTTAGGAGCGCGTTCGGACTGTGAATTTGAGGTCTGTAGCTAATTTAGGCTTGAAATGGCGAAAGTCAAATTTTTAGAGATTTTGACCGGAAGTTGACTGTTTGATATCGGGGTCGGATTCTGATTCCGAAAGCTAGAGTAGGTATGTAATGTTGAATATGACTTGTGTGCAAATTTGGGGTCAATCAGATGTGGTTTGGTAGGTTTCGGCATCGGTTGTAGAAATTTGAAGTTTCAAGTTCATTAAGTTTGGATTGGAGGGTGATCCGTATTTTTAGCATTGTTTGACATGTTTTGAGGGCTCGACTAAGTTCGTATGGTGTTTTAGGACTAGTTGGTATGTTTAGTTGAGGTCCCGGGGGCCTCGTGTGTGTTTGGGTGCTTAGCGGATAAAATATTAGACTTATGCAATTGCTGAAGCTTTGCTGGTTTCTGGTGTTTCGCACCTGCAGTGGGGAGACCACAGGTGCAGGATCGCACGTGCGATGTGAAGGGCGCAGGTGCGCTTTTGGTCAAGAAGGTCTGCGAGCGTAGGTGCGAGACGGGAGCCGCATCTGCGCATTCGCAGATGCGGAGTGATGGTCGCAGGAGCGGTATGGGCGGCCTGGGCAAGGGTCGCAGATGCGGAAGTCGAACCGAAGGAGCGGGCTCGCAGGTGCGGCCTAATTTTTGCATCTGAGATGGATTTTTCCGTAGGTGCAGTGTCGTAGGTGCGGTTGAAGGCTCGCAGAAGCGAGTTTATTGGGCAGAAAAATAAGATTTCGAGGGTTGATTTCCCATTTTCGATTTTGGGAGTTGGAGAGATCAGTGTGAGGCGATTTTTCGAGATTTCTTCAAGGTGATTGTTGGGGTAAGTGGTTCTAACTCGGATTGGACTATATTTCATGAATCTATTGCTATTTTCATCTTCTAATTAGGGATTTGCATTGGAAAATTGAGGAGAAACGGTAGAAACTTCATAGGCTATAATTTCATATTTTGGAAGGTCATTTGAGGTCTAATTCGAGTAATTCTTGTATGGTTAGACTCGTGAGTGAATGGGTGTTCATATTTTGTGACTTTTGTCGGAATTCGAGATGTGGGCCCGGGATCGGGTTGAGCCTATTTCGGATTTTGGCTTACAATTTTGTGTTTTTCTTGTGGAATTGATTCTTTTAGCCTATATTAATTGTATCGTACTTCTTGTGGCTAGATTCAGGGCGTTTGGGGACTGATTCGAGGGGCAAAGGCATTTCAGAGTAGGAGTTTGCGCGGCTTTAGGTAAGTAACAATTTTAAATCTGGTCCTGAGGGTATGAAACCCCGAATTTTTTGTATGATGTGATTATTTTGGAGGTGACGCACATGCTAGGTGACGGGCGTGTGGGCGTGCACCGTGGGGGATTGTGACTTGGTCCATCCTGTGAGACTGTAAAGTCGAATAGCTTATTTTTAATACATGTTCTCTCTGTCTTCTAGAAATAGGGCATGGATAACTGATTTGTATGATTTCTGGAAGCCCGATACGGCTAGAGAGGTTAGTGACTAAGATAGGGCCTGAGTGCCGAGTTGTGAGCTATGTGAGGGTATATGGATCGGGTTGCACGCCGCAATGAGCCTTATGGCTATTTTTGGACTGTGGATCGGGTTGCATGCCGCAACGAGCCTTATGGCTACTTATATGAATGGGTCGGGCTGCATGCCGCAGCGATATAGCGCTTGGGCTGAAAGGAGCCCCTCCGGAGTCTGCACACCCCCAGTGAGCGCAGGTACCTATTGAGTGTGAGTACTGAGGGCTGAGAGCCGAGTGATTGAGCTATTGTGACGAGTTGAGTTACTATTGCCCTGAGAGGTTGTACTTGTTTTTCATTTGTTGATGTACTTAGTTTCTATCTGTCATTGTTGTGAAATTTCTGAAAGATTTTATATCCGGATCACCTAAACTTGAACTATATAAAACTGAGTTGACTTAAACTATCGGATTTGAAAGCATGTCTATTATTTGCTGGGATTATTGAAAATGAACTTTATTTGTATAGCTCGTCACTACCTTCTCAGTTCCTTATTTATTTTTGTTACTTACTGAGTTGGCTGTACTCACCTACACCCTGCACTCCATGTGCAGATCCATGTGTTTCTGGTCATAGCGGGTGTTGATAATTGAGCAACTGATTCTGGAGACTATCGAGGTACCTGCATGGCGTTCGCAGGCATTGGGCTCTCCTTTATTATCTTTATCGCATTTTAGTTCTTATTCCTTAGATGTTGTATTAGACTGCTCCTTGTATAGATGCTCATGTACTCAGTGACACCCAGATGTCGGGCTAATCTTTCCGCACTTATGCTATTGGGGTTTACCCCGTTTTTATGAAAAATCACTTCGATCATCTTAAATGTCTTAATTCATTTCTGTTAAATGTTGAAAGTGTTATAGAAATGTCGGCTTGCCTAGTATCATGATAGGCGCCATCGGTATCAGAGCCTAGGTTACATAGGTCTCACGAGTCATAAGCAGGTTTAGTAGAGTCTTGCGGATCGGTACGGAGACGTCTGTACTTATCTTCTAGAGGCTACCGAACCCTTAGGAAACTTCACATTCTTGAATTCTTCTCGTGCGAATCTTTTGATTCTGGCAACTAAATTTCTGTAGTTCTAATTCTCTCACAGATGGTGAGGATGCGTACTACGGGGTAGGATGGACAACCACCAGTACCACCAGTCAGGGTCGCGAGAGGCCCAGGTCGCGGTATAGGCCGCGGTAGGGGTATAGGTGCAGCTCGCACCGCATGTAGGGCAACACCTGCAGACCTACCAGTTGCCCCAGTTCAGGAGCAGGCTCCAGTTGTGGACGAGCCTGTGGGGCCAGCTCAGGCACCACCTGTGCTTGTTGTGATTCCAGGCCTTCAGGAGGCCTTAGCTCAGATCGTGATCGCGTGTACCAGTATTGCTCAAGCGGTCTCTGTTCCGGCCGCAGCAGCCACTTCTCAGGCCGGGGGAGGTGCTCAGACTCTCACCACCCGCGCATCAGAGCAGGTGGTACAGGGATTCCAGACACCGGGGGCACCACCAGCCTAGCCGGTTGCAGCTGCTCAGGATTGTGTGGTTCCTGTCATGCCTGATGATGAACAACGTCAATTGGAGAGGTTTGGGAGACTCCAGCCTCCATCTTTTAGTGGTGCCGAGAGAGAGGATGTACATGGCTTCTTGGATAGGTGCCAGAGGATACTCTGTACCGCTTGTATTCTAGAGACCAGTGGGGTCTCGTTCACTACTTTTCAGTTCTCTGGGGCTACCTTTAGTTGGTGGGAGGCTTACGAGAGGCGTAGACCGGTCGGCGCAACACCCCTTACATGGCAGCAGTTCTCCAGTCTATTCCTGGAGAAGTTCATGCCACAGTCCCACAGAGAGGAGTTGTACAGGCAGTTCGAGCAGCTTCGTTAGGGTGAAATGTCCGTGACGCAGTATGAGATGAGATTTTTAGAGTTGGACCATCATGTTATCTCGTTGGTTCCCACAGACAGGGAGAGAATCAGGAGGTTCATAGATGGCCTCACTTTTCAGCTGTGATTGCTTATGACTAGAGAGAGTGTGTCTGGTGCTACTTTTGATGAGGTTGTCGACATTTCTCGTCAGATTGAGATGGTTCGCAGCCAGGAGTGGGTCGAGAGGGAGGCTAAGAGGCCTCGTGGTTAGGGTGGATTTAGCGGTGTTCCTTCTGGAGGTCAGTTCCACCACGGTAGAGGTCGTCCTTTCAAACATGCTCAGACGGCTTGCCCAGTTCACCGTGGTGCATCATCTGGCCATGGTTTACACATTTATCAGCAGGGCTATTCATTTCTCAGTGCTTTCCCAGCTCAGAGTTTGTCCCGTGCTCCATCAGGTCAGGGCTAGTATATGCCAGGTCCTTCTACCAGTTATCCCGGTGCCTGGGGCTCCCTTCAGTCCCCAGCACCAGCACTGGGGAGTTGCTATGAGTGTGCAGAGTTTGGTCATATGAGGAGGCAGTGTCCCCACCTAGTGGGAGGTCCAGCTCAGCAGAGGAGCCAGTCTATGACATCAGCACCGATTTCTTCACCACCCGCTCAGCCAACTCGGGGTGGAGCCCAATCAGCTAGGGGCCGCCCGAAAGGGGGAGGCCGATCAGGGGCGGCCAGGCCCATTTCTATGCTCTTCCTGCCATACCAGATGCCATTGCTTCGGATGTTGTGATTACAGGTATTGTCTCAGTTTGCCATAGAGATGCCTCTATATTATTTGACCCTGGTTCTACTTATTCATATGTGTCCTCGTATTTTGCTCATTTTTTGGATATGCCCCGTGGGTCTCTAGTTTTACCTATTCATGTGTCTACACCGGTGGGCGATACTGTCATTGTGGACCGTGTATATCGATCATGTGTGGTGACTATTGGGAGTTTGGAGACTAGAGTGGATCTCTTGTTTCTTAGTATGGTCAATTTTGACGTGATTTTGGGTATGGATTGGTTTTGCTCCATGTCATACTGTTCTAGATTATCATGCTAAGACCGTAACGTTGGCGATGTCGGGGTTGCTGAGGGTTGAGTGGAGCGGCTCTACAGACTATGTTCCCAGTAGAGTGATTTCATACTTGAAGGCTCAGCGGATGGTTGAGAAGGGTTATCTATCTTATCTGGCCTTTGTGAGGGATGTTAGTACAGAGACCCCTGCTATTGATTCTGTTCAGGTGGTGCTAGCTTTTCTGGATGTGTTTCCTGCAGACCTGCCGGGCATGCTGCCCGATAGGAATATTGATTTTGGTATTGATTTGGTACCGGGCACTCAGCCCATTTCTATTCCAGCGTATCTTATGGCACCGGCGGAGTTGAAAGAATTAAAGGAGCAGCTTCAGGAACTCCTTGATAAGGGGTTTATTCGGCCTAGCGTGTCACCTTGGGGTGCACCAGTTCTATTTTTAAAGATGAAGGATGGTATTATGAGAATGTGCATTGATTATAGGCAGTTGAACAATGTCACAATCAAGAACAAGTATCCACTGCCGCGTATTAATTATTTGTTTGACCAGCTTCAGGGAGCGAGGGTGTTCTCCAAGATTGATTTGAGGTGAGGGTATCACCAGCTGAAGATTCGTGACTCAGATATTCTTAAGATAGCTTTCAGAACCCGATATGGCCATTATGAGTTCCTTGTGATGTCTTTTGGGCTGACCAACGCCTCAGCAGTGTTCATGCATCTGATGAATAATGTGTTTCAGCCTTATCTTGACTCATTCATTATTGTTTTCATTGATGATATCCTGGTGTACTCTCGTAGCCAGGAGGAGCATGCCCAGCATCTGAGGATTGTGTTACAACGGTTAAGGGAGGAGAAGCTTTATGCAAAGTTCTCCAAGTGTGAGTTTTGGCTCAGTTTAGTGGCGTTCTTGGGACACGTGGAGTCCAGTGAGGGTATTCAAGTTGACCCGAAGAATATAGAGGAGGTTCAGAGTTGGCCCAGACCGTCCTCAGCCACGGAGATTCGGAATTTTCTCGATTTTGCTGGTTATTACTGCCTTTTTGTGGAGGGCTTCTCATCTATTGCATCACCCTTGACTAAATTGACCCAAAAGGGTGCTCCTTTCAGGTGGTCGGAGGAGTGCGAGGAGAGCTTTTAGAAGCTCAAGACTGCTTTGACTACGACTCCAGTTCTAGTTCTACCATCAGCTTCTGGTTCTTACATAGTGTATTGTGATGCCTTGCGGATCGGTATTAGGTATGTTCTGATACAGGAGGGTAGAGTGATTGCTTATGCTTCGCGCCAGTTGAAGCCTCATGAGAAGAACTATCCTGTCTATGACCTTGAGTTAGCATCTATTGTTCACGCCTTGAAGATTTGGCGGCACTATTTGTACGAGGTCCATTGTGAGATTTACACTGATCATCGGCGTTTGCAACATCTGTTCAAATAAAAGGATCTTAACTTGCGTCAGCGGGGGTGATTGGAGCTTCTTAAGGACTATGATATCACCATTTTGTACCATCCCGGGAAGGCCAATGTGGTGGCCGATGCCTTGAGTCACCGGGCGGAGAGTTTGGGGAGCTTAGCATATCTTCTAACAGCAGAGAGGCCGTTGGCATTGGATGTTCAAGCCTTAGCTAGCCCGTTTGTTAGATTGGATGTTTCTGACCCGAGTCGAGTATTGGCTTGTGTGGTCTCTCAGTCTTCTCTTGATGATCGTATCAGGGAGCGTCAGTATGATGACCACCATCTGCTTGTCCTTCAGGACACGGTCCAGCACAGTAATGCTAAGGGGGTCACTATTGGGGTTGATGGTGCATTGAGGATGCATGACAAGCTTTGTGTGCCCAATGTAGATGGTTTGTGTGAGTTGATTCTCCAGGAGGCTCACAGTTCACGGTATTCTATTCATCCGGGTGCCGCGAAGATGTATTAGGACTTGAGACAATATTACTGGTGGAGGAGAATGGAGAAGGACATACTGGAGTATGTAGCTTGGTGCCTAAATTGCAAGCAGGTTAAGTATGAGCATTAGCGACCAGGTGGGTTACTTCAGAATTTAGAGATTTCGGAGTGAAAATGGGAGCGGATCACTATGGATTTCGTTGTTGGGCTTCCAGAGACTCAGTGGAAGTTTGATGAAGTTTGGATGATTGTGGATAGGCTGACCAAGTCATCTCATTTCCTTCCTGTGATGACTACCTATTCTTCCGAGCAGCTCGCTCGAGTGTATATCTGCGAGATCGTCAGGCTTCATGGCATATTGATATCTATCATCTCTGACCGGGGTATGCAGTTTACATCACGGTTCTGGAGGGCTGTGCAGCATGAGTTGGGGACTCGAGTGGAGTTGAGCACAACATTTCACCCTCAGACGGACGGATAGTCCGAGCGCACTATTCAGATATTAGAGGATATGATCCGTGCGTGTGTGATGGAGTTTGGGGGTTCGTGGGATCAGTTCTTCCTCTAGCGGAGTTTTCTTACAACAACAGTTACCTGTCGAGCATCCAGATGGCACCGTATGAGGCTCTGTATGGTAGGCGATATAGGACTCTGGTGGGTTGGTTCGAGCCGGGCGAGGCTAGATTATTGGGTACAGACTTGGTTCAGGATGCTCTGGAGAAGGTTAAGATGATTCAGGATAGACTACGCACATCCCAATTCAGACAGAAGAGTTATGCGGATCGGAAGGTTTGCGATGTTGCATTCATGGTTGGGGAGCAGGTCTTACTCTGGGTTTCGCCTATGAAGGGCGTTATGAGGTTCGGGAAGAAGGGAAAGCTGAGCCCAAGGTTCATTGGTCCCTTTGAGGTGTTGCGGCGAGTTGGGGAGGTTGCTTATAAGCTTGCTTTACCTTCCAGTCTAGCAGGAGTTCACCCAGTATTCCATGTTTCTATGCTCCGGAAGTATCACGACAATCCGTCTCACGTGTTAGATTTCAGCTCAGTCCAGTTGGACAAGGATTTATATTATGTTGAAGAGCCGGTGGCGATCTTGGATAGGCAGGTTCAAAAGCTGAGGTCAAAGAATATTGCTTCTGTAAAGGTTCAGTGGAGGGGCTAGCCGGTCGAGGAGGCGACTTGGGAGACCGAGCATGATATGGTAGCCGATATCCTCATCTTTTCACCACTTCAGGTATGTCTCTATGCTCATTCGAGGACGAACGATTGTTTTAAGAGGGGGAGGATGTAATGACCCGACCGGTCGTTTTGAGTGTATTATTCCCGACCCCCTATTTTCTGCTTTCCTCGTGTCTGTTTCTGCTTATGTGACTTGCCGGAAAGTTTTATTTTTGGTTTCGGAGTATTTTGGGACACTTAGTCCCTAAAATGGAAGCTTAAGTCTTAGGATTTTTGACTGTAGTCGGAACTGTGAGAAGACGACTCCGAAATGGAGTTTCATCGCTCCCGTTAGCTCCATTGGATGATTTTGGACTTAAGAGTGCGTCCGGACTGTGAATTTGAGGTCTGTAGCTAATTTAGGCTTGAAATGGCGAAAGTCGAATTTTTGGAGATTTTGATAGGAAGTTGACTTTTTGATATCGGGGTCGAATTCCAATTTTGGAAGTTGGAGTTGGTCCATAATGTTGAATATGACTTGTGTGCAAATTTGGGGTCAATCAGATGTGGTTTGGTAGGTTTCGGCATCGATTGTAGAAATTTGAAGTTTCGAGTTCATTAAGTTTGGATTGGAGGGTGATCCATGTTTTTAGCATTTTTTGACGTGTTTTGAGGGCTCGACTAAGTTCGTATAGTGTTTTAGGACTGGTTGGTATATTTGGTTGAGGTCCCGGGGGCCTCGGGTGTGTTCGGGTGCTTAGCGGATGAAATATTAGACTTATGCAATTGCTGAAGCTTTGCTGGTTTCTGATGTTTAGCACCTGTGGTGGGGAGACCGCAGGTGCGGGATCGCACGTGCGATGTGAAGGGTGCAGGTGCGCTTTTGGCCAAGAAGGTCTGTGAGCGCAGGTGCGAGACAAGAGCCGCATCTGCGCATCCGCAGATGCAGAGTGATGGTCGCAGGAGCGGTATGGGCGGCCTGGGGAAGGGTCGCATATGCGGAAGTCGAACCGTAGGAGCGGGCTCGCAGGTGTGACCCAAAGCTCCCAGATGCGGTCCCAGCCATTTAAGTCATTTTCGCACCTGCGATGAATTTCCCGTAGGTGCGGTTGAAGGCTCGCAGAAATGAGTTTGGTAGGCAGAAAAATAAGATTTCAAGGGTTGATTTCCCATTTTCGATTTTGGGAGTTGGAGAGATCGGTGTGAGGCGATATTTCGAGATTTCTTCAAGGAGATTGTTGGGGTAAGTGGTTCTAACTCGGACTAGACTATATTTCATGTTACATCCCGCATTTTAGTACGTTAAAGTTTCATCGTAAGTTAATCGACGTAAGTTTGGGAATGAGATTATTTTGAGATTATAAGCATTATGTTATTTCAAACAAGTGATGAGTAAATTCAGGAAGGTGAGAGGGTAAGCAAATCGAAGAAAATGAATTGCGTCAAAGTTTGATAATTTGAGATAAAATACGGTCCAAGCTACAATACCCCGTATTTATGGACTAGTGCCATACAAGGTACCATATGACCATGATAGCAAGGTGTATAAAGTGTGTTAAAACTTAGTAGTATTTTATGTAATTTGAGCTAATTCTTAATTGTGTGGGCATTAATACCCGTGTAAGTAGCTAGAATAACTAATCACTACTTAGTAGGTGGACGTGGATACACCTAAAGAAGGGGTTCTCTTATGAATAGCTAGCTGGAGGCTTGACAAAACATTTTGATCAAAAGTATAACACATGTCTATTCAAAAAGTCCCACGTAATCATGTCACTATTTGAGACAAAGTGAAACTATTTCCTTTTCTCTACTACTACTAGAATATTAGTAAAACTCATTTAATTGAAAAGGGGGTGATGCTTGAGAATTTCTTGAGCAGCAAAGCAAAGTAACGACCTTAAGAAAAGATTTCATACGAAATGTTACTGCGTAATAGCAACGGGATTTTGCGATTCTAAGGCAGTACGATGCAATCTTTCCCAAGAATATCATACGGATTTTTTCCTACTCCAGATATGTTAAGGTTAAGCCCTTCCTTCATTTTGGCATTATCTCGTAATTACATGTGTTTGATAACGAGGCATAAAGAAAAGTTCATAATTCCAAACTTATATACAATATCCTAGTCTCATAAGTTACAGTATTCTTCCGCATCGGGACTTTATATTCAATTGAGTATTGTCTTCTTCCGGTCAAGAGAGCAGATGGTCTATATATATACAATATTACAGTATTTGCCCCACCATCGAGCTATAATCGGTGGGAAAGCCCCTATTAGGCACCCTCTGATTAGATGGTAAGTTATATACCGAGCCTACTGTGGCCGAGATCCTATGAGCGAGCCCAGCATGGACGAGATACGGAGCCTATTATGGCTGAGCTCCTATGAGCGAGCCTACTACGGCGGAGCAGTTACACGTTCTGAGCCTTATAGGGCCGGGCATCTATTTTATTTACTATATTGAGAGAATTGAGTCAGTATCAGCAGGTAAGTATATCTCCAGATCATCTTTGACTCCCACTTACTTTAAGTTATTATATTATCCGTTCAGTTTTAGCTTTCAGTTATTTTATTGCCTTCCATACTCGGTACGTTATTTTGTACTGACGTCCCTCTTTCTGCTGACGCTGCATTTTATGCGTACAGGTTCAGACAGACAGACGGGTAGACCTCCTCAGTAGGTATTGCCCGAGTTTAGCTTTATCGTTAAGCTCCACGTCTTTCGGAGTTGCCGGGTCTAGAGTTTTGTGTACATCTTGTGTATATATGTATATAGGTTATGGGTAGGTCGGGGCCCTGTTCCGATCACAGTACATCCATCAGTAGAGGCTTATAGACATAACCCGTCAGTTAGTGCAGTATGTTGGACTTGTAGGCCTTGTATGTATATTTTGTTGGTTTGTCAGCTGTAGTAGTTATGACGGCCTTGCCGGCCCAGCTTTATATTGATGTTTAGTCAGCATTGGTTTCCATTTAGTTTTATATTTTTCTTCGCAAATTGTCTTGCAATGTGGCCCATGGCCAAAGTATGACATTATATGTTCAGATTCCCTTAGTCGCAAGTTGGTACGTAAGGATAGGTGAG
>NW_027438699.1:0-46520 GCF_000715075.1 Nicotiana tabacum | reverse complement strand
CACAGAAGTACGAGCGAGTCCGAAAATCACCCATTTTTCACATCTTTTCAAAACATAAACTCGCTAGGGCGATATTTCAAGAACAACTCTTCTTCCAAATCGATTGTAAGTCAATTTCAACTCGTTTCCTTCAATTATTAACATCTTTTAACATGATTTCAACTCAAAATCAATGATTTTTCACGGGGAAAATTGAGTGTTTTGGGTAGAACCTAAGTTTTTCTAAAATTGGCCATTTGGACCTCGATTTGAGGTTTCAAATTGAATTATATATTTGAGTTCGTGGGTGAATGGGTAATTGAGTTTTGGTTCGAACATCGAGTTTTGACCATGTGGGCCCGGGGTTGATTTTTGACTTTTTGGGAAAATCTTTAGAAAACTTATTTTCATGCATTAGAATTGATTCATTTAGCATTTATTGATATCGTTAAGTAAATTGTGGCTAGATACAAGCGAATTGGTGGTGGAATCAAGAGGTAAAGTGATCGTTGAGCAAAATTGTGTTCATGGCATTGAGGTAAGTGTTTGGTCTAACCTTAGCTTGAGGGAATATGTATTGTGCTTTAATTGCTATGTGCTAGTGTAGTGTACGGCGTATATGAGTGGTGACTAGTATCTATATGTCATTGTCAAGCATGCCCGTGAGTATTAAATTGTAATCATCGTGTTCTTGATAAATACTACAAATGCCTAAGATGTTAATTCTCCGTGTTGGGCAAGAATTATGATTCTCCTTGTAGTATATGATTGTTGTTGAGTATTGGTTCCAGTTGAGGTTTCATTTGTGAAGTTAAATGTTGGTATATATTTGGTTATAGTTGATTCCCTTGTCGGGACGTATTTAATTCTTACTATTAGTTCCCTTGTCGGGATGTGCTTATTCTCATAGTTGATTCCCTTGTCGCGACATTGTTGTTTCCTTATTGCTCCCTTGACGGGATTCATTTGTGATTGGTGTTGAATTGTATATTGGGATCAGGTTGCACACCGTAATAATATTATATATGATCGGGTTACACGCCGCAACATGGAGTAATAAGGGAGGACAGGAGGGGTCGGGTTGCACGCCGCAATAGTGATATATGATTGGATCGAGTTGCACGCGGCAACAGTAATATATGATTGGATCGGGTTGCACGTCGCAACAATGATATATGATTGGATCGGGTTGCATGTCGCAACAGTGTTATATGATTTGGATCGGGTTGCACGCCGCAACAATAAATAATAAAAGTGGATATTGATTTGTTACTGTTTCCTTATTTTTACTGATGCAAACCTTAAGATGTTCTTTATGTTTTTCCCCTGAGTTACTGTTGGTATTCGATACCCCCCCCCCCCCCCCCCCCCCGCAGCATGTTCCCCTCCCCATCTTTAACTGCTAGTTTCCGTTATATTTTTTACCGTATATGCTTTAGCTGCACAGGTTTATTTGGTAGTCTTGTCCTAGCCTCGTCTCTACTTCGCCGAGGTTAGGCTCGACACTTACCAGCACATGCGGTCGGTTCTGCTGATACTATACTCTGCACTGTATGCAGATCTCGGTACTGGAGTATACGGACCTTAGCTAGGGGTTGTTGCCTTCAGTCCACCAGGAGACCCGAGGTAGACTTGCAGGTGTCCGCAGGCCTTGGTGTCTCCTCCTATCTAGTTTCTTTCTGTTCTTTTATATTACAAAGACAGAAATGTACTTTCTTGTTCAGACTTTATTTGTAATTTCTCTTAGATAGTCTGTGAAATTGTTACACCAGTTTTGGGTGGTTTATGTTATGGATTTGTATCAGTATTAGCTTAAATTGTTACATTTCATTCTTCTGCTTTAATATTTTTTGTTGTTTATAAAATGTTAATTTACAACTGTTAAAGGATTTAATATGGAAAGGGTTAAATAATTGGAATAATCGGCTTGCCTAGATTTCTCTAGTAGGCACCATCACGACTCCCGAGGGTGGGAAATCCGGGTCGTGACAAGTTGGTATTAGAGCTCTAGGTTGCTTAGGTCTCATAATTCACGGACAAGCTTGGTAGAGTCTGAGGGATCAATACGGAGATGTCTGTGCTTATCCCCCAGAGGCTGTAGAGTTAGGAACAATTTCATTTCTATTCATCTCTATCATGCGGTTTGGTTTCTCAATGCTAATTTAGTTTTTACTCTGTTCTTTCGCAGATGGCGAGAACACGTGCTTCCTCATCCACTGATCAACAGCCCTATCCCTTAGCAACAGCTCCCACGATGGGTAGAGGGCGAGGCCGAGGGCGTGCTAGAGGCCAAGGCAGGAGCAGAGCTCAGCCCAGAGCAGCAGCACCAGCAGTGGAGCCTCAGGTTGAGTTTGATGATGAGGTTCCAACCCAGACAGTTCTTGTGGGCCCAGCTCAAGTCCTAGAGGGGTTCATTGCTACCCCAGTACTCCAAGATGCTCTAGTCCGTCTAGTGGGCCTTATGGAGAGTGTCACCCGGGCAAACTTACTTCCTATAGCACTAGCCGTCTCTCAGGCTGGGGGAGGAGCACGGACTCTCGCTACCCGCACTCCGAATTAGATGGCTCCCCAGTTTCAGACTCCAGCTGCTCAGCCAGTTGAAGCAGTTCAGTCGGGTGCGGTAGCTCAGACCGGTGATGGAGCAGCTATGTCTGTCGATGCTTTGTGGAGGTTGGACAGGTTCACCAAGTTTTTCACTACTACTTACGGTGGTACATATTTAGAGGATCCCCATTATTACTTAGAAAGTTGTCATGATGTTCTTTGGAACATGGGGATAGTGGAGACTAATGGGGTCGACTTTACTGCTTTTCGTCTGTCAGGTTCCACCAAGACTTGGTGGAGGGATTATTGTTTGGCTAGGCTAGCTGGGTCACCTTCCTTGACTTGGGATCAGTTCTCTCAGCTATTTCTTGAGAAGTTTCTTCCTATCACTCAGAGGGAGGACTATTAGAGGTAGTTGGAGCATCTCCAGTAGGGTTCCATGACCGTCACTCAGTACGAGATCAGATTTATTGCTTTGTCCCATCATGATCTTATCATACTTCCCACTGAGAAAGAGAGGGTGAGGAGGTTCATTAAGGGACTCGCTTAGCCGATTCAATTGCAAATGGCTAAGGAGACTAGGAGCGAGATTTCTTTTCAGGATGCGGCCAATATGGCCAAGAGAGTTGAGATGGTTCTATCACAGGGTAGTGGTCAGGGGTCTGACAAGAGGCCCCGTCATTCAGGCAGGTTTAGTGGTGCCTCATCTGGAGGCAGGGATTCTTTTGGTAGGGGCCATCCTTCCAGGCTATTTCATTCAGCACTTACGACTTCTCATGGTGCTTCAGGTGGCCTTGGTTCTCATATGCAGTATTCTGATCAGCAGTCCTACCATGCACCATCAACTCCTATCAGAGCACCTCCTATTCAGAGCTATTCTCATGTCAGTCAGGTCGCCAGGGTCAGTCTTAGTTTCCTCAGCCGCAAAAGTCAGGTGGATGTTTTGAGTGCGGTGAGTATAGTCATATATGGAGGGCTTGTCTAAGATTAGTGGGTGTTCAACCGCAGCAGCAGGGTTCCCGTGCTATGGTTCAGGAACCAGGTGTTCCACCGGCTGCTCAGCCAGCTAGGGGTCGGAGTAAAGGGCTAGAGGTGGAGGTGGAGGTAGAGGTACTAGAGGTGGAGGTCAGGCAATTAGAGGTGGAGGCCAGCCAGCAGGAGGCCATCCCAGGGATGTAGCTCAGAGTGGTGGGGCCTAGCCCCGATGTTATGCTCTTCCAACCAAGCCCAAGGCTGAGGCATCCGATGCAGTTATCACAGGTACCATTCTGGTCTGTAGAAAAGATGCTTCAGTTTTATTTGATCCAGAGTCTACATACTCCTATGTGTCATCTTATTTTGCCCCATATCTGGTCATGCCTAGTGATTCCTTAAGTGCTCCTGTTTATGTGTCTACACCGGTAGGTGATTCTATTGTGGTAGATCGTGTCCATCGTTCATGTATATTTGTGATTGGGGGTCTTGATACTCGAGTAGATTTGTTACTTTTGGATATGGTTGATTTTGATGTCATATTGGGGACGGACTAGTTATCACCTTACCACGCTATCTTGGACTGTCACGCCAAGACTGTGACCTTAGCCTTTCCCGGTTTACCTCATTTAGAGTGTAGAGGGACTCCTAGTCATTCTACTCGTAGGGTTATCTCATATATGAAGGCTTGGCATATGGTCGAGAAGGGGTGTTTGGCCTATTTGGCATATGTTCGTGATTCTAGTGTTAAGGTTCCTTCTATGGATTCTGTGCTTGTTGTTCGTGAGTTTCCTGAGGTATTTCTTTCATACCTACTGGGTATGCCACCCGACAAGGATATTGACTTCTGCATTGATTTGGCTCCGGGCACTCAGACCATTTCTATCCCGCCGTATCGTATGGCCCCGCCTGAGTTGAAAGAATTGAAGGAGCAGTTGCAAGACTTGCTTGATAAAGGCTTTATTAGACCTAGTGTCTCGGCTTGGGGTGTACCAGTGTTGTTTGTTAAGAAGAAGGATGGATCGATGAGGATGTGTATAGATTACCGGCAGTTGAACAAGGTTACAATCAAGAATAAGTATACATTGCCGAGGATTGATGATTTGTTTGATCAGCTTCAGGATGCCAAGGTATTTTCGAAGATTTACTTGAGATCTTGCTACATTCAGCTAAGGATTAGGGCATCCGATGTCCCTAAGACACCTTTCTGCACTCGGTACGGGCATTATGAGTTCTTGGTGATGTCATTTAGGTTGACAAATGCCTCAGCAGCGTTTATGGATTTGATGAACCGAGTGTTCAAGCCTTACTTGGATTCATTCATGATAGTCTTCATTGATGATATTTTGATCTATTCCCGCAACCGGGAGGAGCATGAGCAGTATCTGAGAGTGGTTCTTCAGACTTTGAGAGATAGTCAGTTGTATGCTAAGTTTTCGAAGTGTGAATTCTGGTTGAGTTCAGTTGCATTCTTGGGTCACATTGTTCCAACTGAGGGTATTAAGGTGGATCCAAAGAAGATAGAGGCAGTTAAGAACTGGCCTAGACCCGCGTCAGCTACAGAGATCCGGGGTTCTTGGGTTTGGCAGATTATTACTGTCGGTTTGTGGAGGGGTTTTCATCTATTGTAGCCCCGATGATCAGGTTGACCTAGAAGGGTGCCTAGTTCAGGTGGTCGGATGAGTGTGAGGCGAGCTTTCAGAAGCTCAAGACAGCATTGACTACGACGCCAGTGTTGGTATTTCTTGTAGGTTCAGGGCCATATACAGTTTATTGTGACGCATCTCGTATTGGACTTGGTGTGGTGTTGATGCAGGATGGCAAGGTCATTGCTTATGCTTCACGACAGTTGAATATTCATGAGAAGAATTATCCAGTTCATGATTTGGAGTTAGCAGCCATTGTTTACACGCTGAAAATTTGGAGGCACTATTTGTATGGCGTGTCATGTGAAGTGTTCACGGATCACAAGAGTCTGTAGTATTTGTTCAAGCAGAAAGAGCTAAATTTGAGGCAGAGAAGGTGGTTGAAGCTGTTTAAAGACTATGATATCACCATCTTATATCATCGGGGAAAGGCCAATGTGGTGGCCGATGCTTTGAGTAGAAAGTCAGCCAGTGTGGGCAGTCTTGCGTATATTCAGGTCGGTGAGAGACTGCTTGCTTTGGATGTTCAGGCTTTGGCCAATCAGTTTGTGAGGTTGGATATTTCTGAGCCCAGCCGTGTGTTAGCTTGTACTGTTGCTCGTTCTTCATTATTTGAGCGTATTCGAGATTGGCAATATGATGATCCTCATTTGCTTGTCCTTAGAGACACAGTGCCGCACGGAGGTGCCAAGCAGGTTACAGTTGAAGATGATGGAGTTTTGAGGATACAAGGTCGTATTTGTGTGCCTAACGTGGATGGACTTCGAGAGTTGATTTTAGAGGAGGCCCATAGTTCCTGGTACTCTATTCATCCGGGTGGCTCTAAGATGTATCAGTATTTGCGGTAGCATTATTGGTGGAGGAGGATGAAGAAGGATATTGTTGCATATGTGGCTCGGTGTTTGAATTGTCAGTGGGTAAAGTACGGGCATCAGAGACCCGGTGATTTGTTCTAGAAGATTGAGATTCCTGAGTGGAAGTGGGAGCGTATCACTATGGACTTTGTTGTTGGACTCCCATGAACCCAGAGGAAGTTCGATGCAGTGTGGGTTATTGTCGATAGGCTGACCAAGTCATCACATTTCATTCCTGTGGCGGTTTCCTACTCTTCTGAGCGGTTGGCAGAGATCTACATCCGGGAGATTGTTCGTCTTCATGGTGTGCCCGTGTCTATCATTTCGGACCAAGGTACGCAGTTTACCTCACATTTTTGGAGGGCAGTTCAGCGTGAGTTTGGCACACGGGTCGAGTTGAGCACAGTGATTCATCCTCAGACAGACGGGCAATCCGAACGTGCTATTCAGATTTTGGAGGATATGCTTCGAGCTTGTTTCATTGACTTTGGAGGCTCGTGGGATGAGTTCTTACGTTTAGCGGAGTTTGCCTACAACAACAACTACCAGTCGAGCATCCAGATGGCTCCTTATGATGCTTTATATGGTAGGCGGTGTTGGTCGCCGGTTGGATGGTTTGAGCCGGGAGAGGCTCAGTTTTTGGGTACAAATCTAGTGCACGATGCCTTGGACAAGGTCAGGATCATTCAGGATAGGCTCCGTACAGCTCAGTACAGGCAAAAGAGTTATGTCGACCGTAAGGTTCGTGATGTGGCATTCATGGTCGGCGAGCGGGTGTTGCTTAGGGTGTCGCCTATGAAGGGCATGATGAGCTTTTGGAAGAGGGGCAAGTTTATCCCTAGTTTCATTGGCTCGTTTGAGATTCTTGATCGAGTGGGAGAGGCGGCTTATAGTATTGCATTGCCACCAAGTTTATCAATCGTGCATCCAGTGTCTCATGTGTCCATGCTTCGGAAGTATCACGGCGATCCATCCCATATGTTAGACTTCAGCACTGTCCAGTTCGACAAGGACTTGTGTTGGCCCAAGTAAATGTGAAGTTTTAAAGACCGACAAACGAACTCAGACATGGACCAGGTCCATCTTGTGAAGCACAGTCGTGATCAACCCAAACATGTGAGATGCACGTGAAGGAGATAAATCTAGCTTATCAAAAGTAATATCTCCTGATCATGATCGGAAAGGTTGCATATTGGATAAGGAGAAAGACTTCTTACACAAAGAGAACACAGTTTAGGAAAGGATAAAGTTAGAGTATGAGATCAACTAGAACTCTTCCACCATGGAAGAGTACCATATGTATCCTAGTCAATATCTAATTACTAACCCCTTAAATATCAATGTTGTTCTCTTTTACAGGTAATGCACATAAGCAGAAGTTAAACGTGAATTGAGAGTAAAATAGCAAGGCAATTTTGCAAGCAATTTATGTGAGATTCAAGCGTGCAATCCTGAAGCTACTTGAACCAGATAGAAGAACCACTTCCAAGTGTCTATCTTTTACTCTAGTTCAATTGTAGTAGGTGATTTTACATTGTACCTTTCAGCTTTTATAGAAGCAAATGTATTAGGCACTTAGAGTTTTCAAGTTAGAGTTAACTTGAAGTTGTCGCAACAGTTGAGGCTATGTGACACAATGGGATTAGAGTTAATCCTAGGTTTACAAAAGAGTTTTTGTAAATGCAGTTTTTGGCTTAGTGATTTTAGTGGAGAGTTTGGGAAAATCCTACTGGAAGGTAGGTCTTGGTTTTTTCCCTTTTGAGCCAGGTATTTTCCACGTAAAAATCTCTGTGTTCTTTATTTTCTGTACTTATTATTCCGCAATAGTAGTAGTTGGAACACATAGAAGAACCAGGTCCTTCTATAATCAAGTTAAGCAAAAATTGGGTACCACACAAATCACCCCCCTTGTGAGATATTGAAGTCTAAAACATCAATTGGTATCAGACCAGGTTATCCTTGAAGAAGCTAACACCTTAGAACAGATCAAGATGAGTGCACCACCTAGAAACTGGGAAGGGCAATCTACTACTAGGAATCCACTCTTTAATGGACAGTATTATTCCTGGTGGAAGAACAGGATGAGAGACCACATCATAGGAGAAGACTATGAACTCTGGGACATAGTTACTGATAGTCCCCTGGCTACTACAAAGAAGAATGCTGAAGGAGTGGACGTGCCAAAGACAAGAGCTGACTGTACTGCCGAAGATTTGAAGAAATGGGAAAATAATGCCAAGGCCAAGAAATGGCTTGTATGTGGACTAGGTCCAGACGAGTACAACAGGATTCAATGTTGTACCACTGCTAAGAAGATATGGGACACTCTACAAGTGGACCATGAAGGAACTCCTCAGGTAAAGAGATCAAGAGGAATACTACTATATTCTCAATATGAGAATTTCACTATGAATGAAGGAGAAACCATCCAAGAGATGTACACAAGGTTCACAACACTAACAAATGAACTTAAGTCTCTTGGAAGAGTTATCCTTGAAGAAGACAAGGTTGAGAAAATCATGACAAGGGTCTTGCCATTAAATTAGGGAAAACAAAATCACGGCTATTCAGGAATCAAAGAACATTGTTACCCTCAAGTTGGATGAGCTAATTGGAAATCTCACTGCCTATGAACTGAGAAGGCAAACCATGAAGATGGATGCACTCAAGAAGGAAAGAAGCCTGGCTCTCAGAATAGCTGAAGGTGCAGACTTAGAGGATGATGAAATGGCTATGATCACAAGGGATTTCAAGAAGTATCTAATAAGAGGAAAGGGTTCTTCAAGAGGTGCAACCTTAAACAAACCAAGGTCTCTTGAAAAACAGACCAACGAGGGCTGCTACAAATGTGGTAAGACTGACTACATGATCAAGAATTATCCTCAGTGGGAAATTGAATGGAAGAAGGAAAGGGATGAACGAAGAAGTAGGAAGAAGGAACAGGTTCAACCCAAAAGGAACAAAGGATCAACAAAGGCTATGGTTGATACTTGGGGAGAGACCTCATATGAGGATTCAAAAGATGAAGCTAGAAATGAACAAGCACTTATGGCCATTGGAGAATCAGACGATGAACAATAGGTAAGTGTTATTCATCTCAAAGACAAGATTAAACTTTTGTCTAAGAAAGGCTTCTGAATTATTGCTAGACTTATTGATGAGTCTGAGGTCATAAACAAAAAAAAGGAATAGTTGTCTAGGGAATATGTGATCCTAAAAGCAAAGTGCAAAAATTTGGAATTTAGGGCTAGTGAAAGTGATAGTAAAAATGCTGAGTTGAAGAACCACAGTGTTTTAGAACTTAGGTCTGAAAATTTAAAACTGAAATTAGGAACAGGTAAGAAGAAAGCTGATCACACACATCTCACCTTAGAAGAAAATCTAGGAAAAATGAAGGATGAGTTGTACAAGAAAGATGAGGAGATAAGAGTCCTAAAAGAAGATCTAGGCAAGGTGAAGCATGAACTAGATAGAACTTGCAAATGGAATAAGTCCTCTGATGCACTATCCTGGCTACAAGAGCACCACAATAACAACAAAAGAGGACTTGGCTATGGGACCCCAGCACCTAAGTGGGATCCCAAAAGCAAATACATCACATTTCCTGGAAAAAAAATCTGCACACACTGTGGCAAGACTGGTCATTATAAAAGTGAATGTAATGCAAAATAAAAGGCCAGTCAAAAGAATAAAACCTTTGTTCAAGAGAAAAATAGGTTACCTGGATGGGCCAAAAGGAATTTAATTCACCTATTTGCCTATAGAAAGGGACCCAAACTAGTTTGGGTTCTTAATACTAACCCCTGATTTTGTTTTGCAGGTCCAAGTAAAGGAAAGTAGCCAAATATGGTACATGGATAGTGGCTGCTTAAAGCATATGACTAGAAGTAAGAACCAATTCCTTTCACTTGAGGACCTAAAAGGAGGTAATGTCTCCTTTGGAAATGGGAAGAAAGGTGAGATCATTGGGGTTGGAAAGGTAGGTAAGACAGACTCACATTCCATTGAGAATGTCTACTTAATATATGACTTGAAATATAGCCTAATCAGTATATCACAATTGTGTGACATAGGTAACCTAGTAGCATTCACCTCTACAAAATGTTTTATGATTAATCTTACCACTGACAAGATTGTTTTGCAGGGAAAAAGAGTTAACAATATTTACATTGTAGATTTGTCCGCTCTTTCAGAAAATGAACTTACTTGCTTGAGTGTGTTGGACAATGATCCCCTCTTGTGGCACAAAAGACTTGGTCATGCAAGTCTGAATCAACTCAACAAATTAGTCTCCAAGGACCTAGTGATAGGGTTCCCTAACATCAAGTTCAAGGAAGACACTTGTGAGGCCTGTGCAAGGGGGAAGCAGGTAAGATCATCTTTTAAAAGCAAGAAAATGGTAAGCACAACCAGGATGATGGAACTGGTTCATATAGATCTTTGTGGTCCAATGAGAACATTGAGTAGAGGTGGTAAGAATATGTGATGGTACTTGTTGATGATTACTCTAGGTTTACTTGAGTGTTGTTTTTAACATCTAAGGATGAAGCATTTTACATGTTTACTGCCTTTGTTAGAAAAACTCAGAAACAACTAGGTAATCAACTTGCATCAATTAGGTCTGATCATGGAATTGAATTTGAAAATGCTAAGTTTGCTAAATTTTGTGATGAGAATGGTATAGATCATAATTTCTCTGCCTCTAGGACTCCTCAACAAAATGGAGTAGTTGAAAGAAAGAATAAGACTCATGAAGATATGGCTAGGACTATACTTCTTTCTAGTAAACTGCCCCATAGCTTCTGGGCAGAGGCTGTAAATACCGCATGTTACATCATTAATAGATGCATG
Organism: Nicotiana tabacum; assembly: GCF_000715075.1. Classification (NCBI taxonomy): domain Eukaryota; kingdom Viridiplantae; phylum Streptophyta; class Magnoliopsida; order Solanales; family Solanaceae; genus Nicotiana; species Nicotiana tabacum. Next base: position 35,674 of record NW_027438699.1, on the reverse strand, counting down.
ACTAGACCTCTTGTAGAGAAGACTCCCTATGAGTTACTTAAAGGGAGAAAACCAAATATATCCCATCTTAGGGCATTTGGATGCAAGTTCTTTGTGCATAATAATGGAAAGGACTCCCTAGGTAAGTTTGATCCCAAAAGTAATGAGGGAGTATTCTTGGGATATTCTTCACATAGCAAAGCTTATAAAGTGTACAACAAAAGAACTTTGTGTGTAGAAAAAAGTGTACATGTAGTTTTTGATGAAACTAACATTCTTTTTGAGAAACAGGAACATGAAGATGAAGCTATTGGGCTGGTAAAAGAATTGAGTAAAGTCACAGCTCAAGCTGAAGATGCATCAAAAGAAGGAACATGTGATGGAACAAGTTCTTCCATCCAGGGCAACATGACAGGGGGAACTGAACAAAGAAGAACTGAAACCAATCCCCTAATGGAACCTTTCCATAAGCATGTTCCTCAGCAACATAACATGGGAGAAACATCAAACAGAAACCAGTTGGTTGTGAAACCTTACAAGTATCAAAATTCTTATCCCATTGAGAATATAATTACTGATCCAACATCTGGAGTTAAAACTAGATCATAATTAAAGAATTTGTGTGCTTTTGATGCTTTCTTATCTCTTATTGAACCTAACAATGTTGCTGAGGCTTTGCAGGATGCAGATTGGGTAAATGCAATGGAAGATGAACTTAATCAGTTTGAGAGAAGTCAAGTTTGGTATCTAGTTCCAAGACCCAAGGACAAATCAGTAATTGGTACTAAATGGATCTTTAGAAACAAGCTTGATGAAGATGGAACAGTTATAAGGAACAAGGCAAGGCTGGTAGTCGAAGGTTATAGCCAAGAGGAGGGCATAAATTATGATGAGACCTTTGCTCCAATTGCAAGACTGGAGGCAATAAGACTCCTCATAGCCTTTGCAGCACACATGGAATTTACTCTTCATCAGATGGATATCAAAAGTGCCTTCCTAAATGGCTACCTAAAAGAAAAAAGTGTTTGTCAAACAACCTCCAGGGTTTGAGAGCAAGGAGTATCCGGAACATGTGTACAAATTAGACAAGGATCTCTATAGACTCAAGCAGGCTCCTAGAGCATGGTATGAACGAATGCCCAAATTCCTGCTTGAACATGGCTAAAAGAGAGGTAAAATTGACAGTACTTTATTCCTGAGGGAAAAAGGTAAGGATCTTCTTGTAGAACAAATATATGTTGATGACATAATTTTTGGGGCAACCACTGACAAACTAAGTAAGGACTTTGTCAAATTAATGGGGAGTGAGTTTGAAATGAGCATGATGGGTGAGCTTAACTTTTTCTTAGGCTTACAGATCAAACAAAACCCAATCGGAATCATGATCCATCAGCAGAATATGCAAAAGAGTTGATTAAGAAGTTTAAAATGGATGAATCAAAATAAATAGACACACTCATTGCAACAACTACTAAATTAGACATAGATGAACCTGGTTCATCTGTTGATCAGAAGTTGTATAGGGGTATGATTGGTTCACTTTTGTATCTTACTGCTAGCAGACCTGACATAGTTTTCAGTGTAGGGCTTTGTGCTCGTTTTCAGGCAAATCCTAAGGAATCTCACTTGACTATTTTCAAGAGGATACTGAGATATTTCAAAGGCAGTACTGATCTTTGCCTATGGTACCCTAAAGGTAGTAACTTTAATCTAGTGGGATATGCTGATGCTGATTATGCAGGTTTCCTTGTGGATAGGAAAAGCACCTCAGGTATGACTCATTTTCTTGGTTCATGTATGGTATCATAGGCCACTAAAAAGCAGAATTCAGTGGCCTTATCCACTGATGAGGCTGAATATGTTATTGTTGCCTCTTGTTGTGCTCAACCGCTGTGGATCAAACAGCAGCTGATAGATTTGGGCATTGAAGTTGGTTGCATCCCTATATTTTGTGATAACACTAGTGTTATAAGTATGACAAAGAACCCAGTTCATCATAAGAGGACTAAGCACATAGATGTTAGACATCACTTCTTAAGGGACAACTATGAGAAAGGATTGATTACCATAGAATTCTATGCTACTGATAAATAAATTGCTGACAACTTTACTAAAACATTGAGTAGAGAAATCTTTGAAAGGAATATGTTAGAATTAGGAATGATTAAGATCACCTAATGGGACCAGCTAAGAATGCACAATGAAAACAATTAATGAAAAAAATATTGGCTAGGAAATCTGGAACTTGTGTAAATACCTAGATTAATTTTTACTCAGTTTCATACTGTAAATAGTATACTCCTGTGACATGTGTTGATATGAGTCACTGATCTCTAACAAAATTTTCTCTATTATGGTAATTTGAGGCATGATCAAGAGAATTCTAAATGAAGAACCTGGTTCATCAGTATTAGTCATCTGAAAAATGAGGTATGTTTTTTTACACTCTGCACAATTAGAAATATAAATATTTAAATTATGATTAGAGTCCTACCTATGTTCAAACACATCTGAAAATCCTATTCGTTTATTTTTTGAACCAGTTTTGTCTCTACTAGAGTTCTCACCACATAAAATGCCTAAAATCTAGGAAAGCTTAACTGTTCATTCAACCTGCAATTTTAGGTTGATTAGACCTCTAATTAACTACGAAAAGATACCATTAGTCATTAAATAGGTCTCCTTCTTTAAATACCCATCATCACCTTTTGTCACCCTCACTATTTCAAACCGTAAAAATCTATTTCACTCTCAAGTGTTCTCTCTTCCAAAAGCCTAACTCACAAACTCTCTCAAGAAGTCAGTTACAATGTCGAACTCTCAAGATAATCCAAGCACTCCCCCACTACCCTCCCCTTCTGGTTCCTCCACACCACCTCCACCCAGCACAACCACTCAACCTAGGAGAAGGCAAGTAAAAATGCTTGCTCGGAAAACGGTGGCAACTAGTGCTCTTTCAAAGAAATTGAACGAAAAATTGAAGTCAAGCCAAGCCAAAGATTCTGAGAACTCAGACGATTCGTTCAAATCTGCTAGTAAGGGGGAAGGAACTAGGTCTTATGACTCGGAGAAAGCTCCAAACTCCCCTTCTAAGGTAAGTTCTGCTTTGACTGAAAATTTAAAAAATAAGTTTGTTTTGGTTGGGTCCGACAGGAATGTGGAATTGACTGAACTGGGAAGAAGAGGAGGTAAAAAGAAAAATGAAAAAGAAAGAGAGAGAGAGAGAGAGGGGGGTGTATGTGTTGATATGAGGGGAAAAGGGAAAGGAGTGGCTGGTTCTTCACCCACTTCTGAAGTGATGGTACCAACTATTTATGGGGTCGAACATGCATCTGTGGAAGAAAGTGGTAAGAAGTTAGGGGGAAGTGGTTCAGGGGAGGCTGCTGAAGGGTTGGTCAATCTAAGTTCACAGGCAGATGAACCTGGTTCATCTATTGAGGAGACCCTAGCAGAACTTCTGAAGAAAGTAGGTGCCAGTTATGATCCAAAGAAAAGGAGATCTCCAATACCAAAAGCCCCTAGTGCTGCAAAATCTTCCAAGAAATGAAAGGCTTCCTCCCCAACAACTACTGAAATTCCCTTGCCAAAGGGAAGAGCCACAAGAAGTAGGGTGAAACAGAGTGAGAGTGAACTACAAAAGGCTTTGGCTAAAAGTAAGAAGAAGATGATGGATAAAGGAAAAGTTAAGGTTGCAGAGTCCTCTGAAGCTATTGATGTTGAGGAGATGGAACAGGTCCATTAGGAGGACCATACAACATGGAGATTCAGACTCCCAAGCCCAAAAAGACCAAGACATCTTCCAAGAAGTCTTCATCTGTGTCTAAGGCTGTTGAACCTTCATTGGCCAAGAGGACAAGGTCTGCAGAGAAAAGCAAACAAGTTAGAATTTCTGAAGATGAAGAATGGAGTGGTGAAGAAGAAAGTGAGCCTGATGGTGAACAAGACAAGCTGGCCAAGTTTGGCAAAAGAAAAATTTTGAAGGGAAGATTGCTGAAAGACTTAGTGGAACTAGGAATGGTTCATTTGGTTGATGCCCTTACTGTTCAGGGATGGAAGGATATGGTCCTTCAGATGGATGGAAGGCTAGCTAGAAATGAGATTATTGAATTCATGGCAAATCTTGAGGTCAAAGATGGAAGAGTCACCACCCTAGTAAAAGGAGTTCAAGTGACATTCGACGCAGAGAAGCTGGGAGAGATTCTTGACTTCCCTGCTGAGGGATATGATGACTACACTAGGCAAAGATGGACTAGTCTGGATTCCGTTCCTCTTGCTCTTGAAATTACTAGGAGATTCTATGATGTTGAAGAAGTGAATAAGGCCAAGTTTATGCACAAGAGTGAAATGAAGCCACAGCACAAAGTCCTCTTTGAGTTTGTCAACAAGTGCCTACTGCCTAGGCAGGAAAGAAGACACATTGCTAACTATATGGACTTAGTTCTGATGGAGTCACTACAAGAAATATGAGCTATGGCGACATTAAATAAATGTCGTATTAGGTCACATAAATGTCACATAATCAATTACCGACGTTTATTTTACATTTATGCTAAATGTCGGAAATTTCAATGTCGGAAATTTTTCGACATTTAAGTAAATGTCAGTAAATGCTTAGTGACATTTATCTACTGACTTTTTATCAAATGTCACCCATTTGAGTTCATAACCATATAATTTGTGACATATAAAAAAATATCAGCAAATTATTTATAAATTAAAAAAAATATAGATGCACGGTTAAAATTGAAAACAATACATTTATTATATTTCCTTTTACATACAATATAGAAAAGAAGAAAAAAACAAATATATTTATTTGCTCTTCGCAATACCGCAAACATTCACATTCATGTCAAAAGTTTCAAGTGTCATACACCACAGATAATTTAAATGAATTTAAAAACAATAGTCCAGTACAGTATATACATAATTGTAACTTTTCTCTTTGTTAACATCTTCAAAATAGCCTATACAATTTGAAGCTTTAGTGTCCGTGTTCTTTGATGAAGAAGCTTTGGTATCAGTATATCACCACGCCAAGGATTCACCCACACTATAGTAGCTCACATCCTTCAGAAGTGTTGTCTCCAATAACTGAAAAGAAAAGAATTATACTAAACTAGTTAGGGAACGATCAAAAAAAACAATATTAAAAAAGTAAGAAAAGCATTAATAGAGGCACAATGGCCTTGTTGCCTTTGCGACATAGTTTTAAACAAGATAATGCACCAAATTATTTGTTTAGTATAGATTGTGACACATGATAAACCAACAGAGGCAATGCAAGTAAACACTAGTATAACAAGTACAATTGATTACCACACAAAAGGGTACAGAACAAAGTAAATGATCAAGCTGAAACAATATACATAACAATTTCAAAGGGATAACCTAACAACCTGATAGGATAGATTAAAAGAACCAACCAATCCGGAAGATTAAGTGGAACTTGGAAGCTACATAGCCTCAAGTGGACTCCATGTAGTTCAATCAGCGAGTTGGCCTCTAAATAAACCTGGATAATAAACAAAGATTACATACACACATGAACCTCTAATGGATTCTTTATCAAAATCCATTTGATAACTTATCCAGAACTTTAAAGCATTCTCTCAAACAGTTGGAAGGCAATATACTACTATACAGTTGAAAAGGTAAATTTCGTATCAATTAAAATGCACAATATAATTAGGTGCTCTAATTCAATTATAGAAAGGTAATACACTGACATGCGGCAATATCTCATCTATCGGATTGTGGCACACATATATGAAATAGGATATATCAACTATCCAGAATTCATTCATATCCAAAGTGAATGAATCACAAACCTATTTTTTAATATGAACAACCCATAATTTCAAATTAAAAGAAGAAAAATTAATTGAAGATTCCTAAAAGTCTCAATAAAAAACCTCGCACCGATTACATTGACTTGAACTATGGATTCTCCTTCTGGCAAGGTCACAAGACTACGAACTTCGAATGTCTTGAAGGTGAAGAAGTCATTGACTGCATATTCGATTTCAGTTCGATTTGAATTTGTTCACAGAGGTTTGGAAGGGATCTCCTAAAGAGGCGAGAGAAGAGAACGGAGGTGGAGGTTGCCATCACCTATGATTCTGTAAAATATGACATAAATAGCATAGCCCCTTTCGAGCAAGATGAATAGAGAATGATGGATGTTGTCTCGTAGAATTTAGGGTTTCATAGGAGGACGGTTCTGAAAGGGGGCTGGAGATAGGGAAAATAAAAAGAAAGGAATGAGCGATTTAAATTCAATTGCGTATAAAATTTCCCACTGTTTGCTGCAAATGTCGATAAACATAGTGAAAAATACATCATTTGAATCAAATGTCATAATATTTAATGACTTTTCTTGCTAAATGACGTTCATTTAACCACATATTGCTCTAAATGTCAGAAAAGTAACTGTTTAATGACATTTGTTATAAATTTCATCAATTAAATGTGGTTGTAGCCTATATTTCTTACAGTGAGTGCCTTGAAAGTGGAAGGCATATCAACTGGCCTGCATTCATCATCAAGCTATTGGACAGGGTCATAAATGGCTCCAAAGCCCATGCCACCCCCTATGGATTTATTCTGACTACTGTTTTAGATCGATGAAAGGTGCCTCTGAAGAAATGGGAAATGGCCACAAGCAAGGACTACTTTGGAATTAATACTCTGATTTCTTGTGACTATCTAGTCAGTGCCATTCCAAATAAACCTAGTTCATCCAAGAAGACACTTGTCAACAAAAACGTCAGGGCTTTAGTTCAAGAAAGTGAGGCCAAGGATGTTGAGATAGCTAGGCTGAAGGCTAACTTAGCAGAGGTTGAATCTGAGAGGGATGCTCTCAGAACTGAGCTTACCAAGGAAAAGGAGAAGAATGATGGGATTCTTCACAATATGATGAATCTTCTCTAAAACCAAAACAAACCATCTAGCTCCCCCAAGCCTTAGGAATTCTAGCCTTTATCTCTTGAACCGGTCTAGTACCATCAGTGACCCAAATTAGGGATTTCTCTTTCTTTTTGCTCATATTTTGAATATTTTTGCTTTTTGTTTGTGGATTGTGGTAGCAACATATCTTTTATCAATGATATCTACTATTTTTGCTCTTGTTGACTGTTAACATTTCCTTGATAGTTTAAATATGTTTGTCTGATCACTGATGATTAATCCATGATTGCACTTGCAGTTGCCCTATTGGCCATGAGTACTTATTAAAATCTGCGACTCGTACTTTGTTTATGAAACTTTTCGATGATGCCAAAAGGGGGAATAGATATTGTGCTTTACATATTGTGCCAAAAGAGAACACAGTTTAGGAAAGGATAAAGTTAGAGTATGAGATCAACTAGAACTCTTCCACCATGGAAGAGTACCATCTGTATCCTAGTCAATCTCTAATTACTAACCCCTTAAATATCAGTGTTGTTCTCTTTTACAGGTAATGCACATAAGCAGAATTTAAACGTGAATTAAGAGCAAAATAGCAAGGCAATTTTGCAAGCAATTTATGTGTGATTCAAGCGTGCAATCCTGAAGCTACTTGAACCAGATAGAAGAACCAGTTCCAAGTGTCTATCTTTTACTCTAATTCAATTGTAGTAAGTGATTTTACATTGTACCTTTCAGCTATTATAAAAGCAACTGTATTAGGTACTTTAGTTTTCAAGTTAGACTTAACTTGAAGTTGTCGCAATAGTTGAGGTTGTATGCCACGACGGGATTAGAGTTAATCCCAGGTTTACAAAATTTGTAAATACAGTTTTTGGCTCAGTGATTTTAGTGGAGAGTTTGGGAAAATCCTACTGGAAAGAAGGTCATGATTTTTTCACCTTTTGAGCCAGGTGTTTTTCACGTAAAAATCTCTGTGCTCTTTATTTTCTGCACTTATTATTCCGCAATAGTAGTAGTTGGAACACATAGAAGAACCAGGTCCTTCTATAATCAAGTTAAGCAAAAATTGGATACCACACAAACCCCCCCCCCCTCTTATGTGGTATTGAAGTCTAAAACATCAACTTGTCCTATGAGAAAGAGCCGGTAGCTATTCTAGACCGGTAGGTTTGTCAGTTGAGATCGAAGAGTTTCCCTTTTGTTCGTGTTCAGTGGAGAGGTCAGCCTATTAAGGCAGCGGCCTGGGAGTCTGAGTCCGATATGCGAACCTGATATCCCCATATTTTCTCCGACTCAGGTACTTCTTTTCTATGTCCGTTCGAGGACGAACGGTTGTTTTAAAGGTGGAGAATGTGATGACCTTGTGTTACAAGTAAATTTTGTATTCCGGGGCCTTTAAAACCTCTTTTTTGTCTCACCTCGATATGCGTGTGTAGTCCGAGGGTGTTTAAGAAAAGCGTTTATGTGAAAACTAAGTAAAATAAGGAAAATTGGCTTTTAAAATTGAATAAAGTTGACTTTGGTCAACATTCTTGGTAAACGGATACGAACCCATGATCCGATGGTCTCGTAGGGTTCGTAGTAAAATTTGGGACTTGGGCATATGCCCGAAATCGAATTCCAAGGTCCCAAGCCCGAGAAATGAATTTTTTAAAGAAATTATTTTCTAGAAAATATAAAGGTTTTTAGAAGTGAATTGATGCAATTTCTTGATGGTATCGGGCCCGTATCTTGGTTCTAGAGGCCGATACAAGTTTGAAATAATAGTTAAGTTGAATCTGTAAAATTTGGTAAAGATCGGAATTGGTTTGGTATAAAACGGACTTATAGTTGAGAAAATAGTAATTTTGATGTTCTTGAGTGATTTTATGAATTTGAGGTTTAATTCATAGTTGTTGATGTTATTTTGATGATTTGATTGCACGACCAAGTTCATATGATATTTTTGGACTTGCGTGCATGTTTAGTTTGGAGCCCCGAGGGCTCGGGTGAGTTTTGGATAGGCCACGAAGTGAATTTGGACTTAGAGAAAAGGCTGTTGCAGGTTCAGCTGTGTTTCAGGATCTGATCTCGCAATTACGAGGTCAGGCTACGCAATTGCGAGCCCAACAGGCTTGGCAATTGCAAGGTCGTGATCGCATTTACGAAGAAAGATTTGCCTGCCAGTGTTCGCAATTGCGAACCACCCTTCGCAAATGTGAAGTCATCAGGGGAGGGACAGTATCGCAATTGCGACTATTTGTTCGCAATTGCGAGGTTAGCAGAAAATGCCCAGGTTCGCAAATGTGAGGCCTTGTTCGCATTTGCGAGCTTCGCAATTGCAAATCTCCTGTCGTAATTGCGACATCTATGACTAGTTAATTGGGACTTAGATGCATTTTTCTTCATGTTTCAAACTCTCTCAAACCCTAAGCTCTCTTGGGCGATTTTCTAAAGAAAAGTTCTTCTCCAAATCAATTGTAAGTCATTTCTAACTCATTTTCTTTAATATATAACATCTTTTCACATGATTTCAACTCAAAATCAAGGGTTTTCATGGGGAAATTGGGTGTTTTGGGTAGAACTTAGGATTTTCAAATTTTGGGGATTTGGAACTCGATTTGGGGTCCGGTTTCAAAATAAATTATATATTTAAGTTCGTAGGTGAATGGGTAATCAGGTTTTGGTTCGAACCTCGGGTTTTGACCATTTGGGCCTGGGGTTGATTTTTGTGATGACCCGGCCGGTCATCTTAAGAATTAACGCCCCGATCCCCTATTAGCTGCTTTCCCCGTGTTTATTTCTGCCATTTTGATTTGCCGGGATGTTCGATTTTGAGTTTCTGAGAGTTTTGGGGCACTTAGTCCCTAAATGAGAGCTTAAGTATTGGAAAGTTGACCGTAGTTAGAACAGTGTGAAAACAGCCTAAGAATGAAAATCTGATGGTTCTGTTAGCTCCGTTGGGTGATTTTGGGCTTAGGGGGTCCGTAGCTAATTTAGGCTTGAAATGCCGAAGGTTGAATATTTGAAGTTTCCGGTTCGATAGTGAGATTTGGATCGGAGGGTCAGAATGGAATTCCGGAAGTTGGAGTAGCTCCGTAGTGTTTAACGTGATGTGTGTACAAAATTTCAGGCCATTCGGACGAGGTTTGATAGACTTTTTGATCGAAAGCATATTTTTAGAGTTTTTGGAATTCTTAGGCTTGAATCCGATGAAAAATAGGTGTTTTGATGTTGTTTTGAGCATTCCGAAGGTTGGGACTAGTTTAAATGACGTTTTAGGATTGGTTGGCAGGTTTGATTGAGGTCCCAGGAGCCTCGGGAGTGTTTCAGATGCTCAATGGGTCATTTTGGAACTTAGAGAAATTGCAGAAAAATTGCAGCAACCCAGTTCTGATTTCCTTCTTCGCATTTACGAGTGGGGTCTTGCGTTTGCAAAGAGGAGCTGGGGCTGGGGGAGATTTAATTCTTCGCGTTCGCGAAGTTTCTCCCACGTCGCGAAGCTAAGAGGCCTTAGACCTACGCGTTCGCGATGGTGTTCCCACGTTCGCGTAGGAGGAGGAGACTGTGCATCGCATTCGCGACTAGGTCATCGCGTTTGCTATGAAGGAAAGCTGGACCAAACAAATTTGTGCTTCGCAAACGCGAGGGTCCTTCCGCGTTAGCGAAGAAGGAAATACCTGGGCAGAATATAAAATTTCAAAATCGAGGGTTTAGCCATTTTTATCAAAACTTAAGCTTGGAAGCTCGGATTTGAGCAAGATTTTGAGGGATTTTCAGAGATATCGATTGGGTAACGATTCTTAACTCCTTTTTGCTTGTAGCCCATTAATCCAAATATGAATTCATCATTTAATTTCGGATTGGAATGAAAAATTGGGGAAAATTTGAAAGAAAGTTCTTAGACTTAGAATTCGACTTTTGATTGGGAATTTGATATTAGATTTGGAAAATTTCGGTATGCATAAACTCGTGAGGGCGTGAGGATTCTGAAAATATAAATTTTACCTGATTCCGAGACGTGGGGCCTGAGGGGCATTTTGGTCATTTTACCTAATTTCGTGTATTAGCTTAGAATTATTTTGTAGAATTAGTTACTTGAAGTGTTATTTACATTATTCAATTGAATTGAATAGATTCGGGCCATTTGGAGTCGAGAACTCGTGGCAAGAGCGTGGTTTTGGGTTGATTTTGAGCTGATTCGAGGTACGTGGCTTGTCTAACCTTGTATGGGGGACCTTCCCCTTAGGATTTGTATATTTGGTAATTAAAATGCCTTATACGTGAGGTGACGAGTGCGTACTTGTGCTAATATTTGGCAATTCGGTTTTCTTTAAGTAATTACTAGTATGTTTCCTTTCATGTTTCTATTATTTGCACTATTAAGCATGTTGTTAGCTTAGGAAAGCATGTCTAAGTGACTTAACTGCTTTACTTGCTCAAACTGCCTTACCTGAATTCTGTGCAGCATGCTAGGCTAGGACACTTGTTGCCTTGATATGAAATTTTGCTATTTCTGTATATTTTCCTATTGCTATTGTGCATTTATTTTGGGACTACGGATGTGGGATTCCGGTAGCTCCCCCTTGTCTATTTATTTTGGGACTACGGATATGGGATTCCGGTAGATCCCGCTGCACAGTTATATGGAACTACGGGAATACACCCGGTAGATTCCCCCAATATTGGGTATTTACATTTGGGTCTACGGAATGGGATTCCGGTAGATCCCCGCACACTATGAGTTGGACTACGGGATGGGATCCCGGGAGATCCATTGGATATGTACATATGGGACTACAGGACGGTATCCTGGGAGATCCCCGATTATTATTATTGGTGCTGAGCTGTATTCCTTTCCGTGTTTACCTTGCTTCTGTATAATTGTTGTTGTTCTGTACATCCTATGTTACTTTACTGCTGTACTTATTTATATTGTTCTGTTCTATACTGTTGATATTTATATTTTATTTAATCTCAGTAGGGCCCTGACCTTCCTCGTCACTACCCGACCGAGGTTAGGCTTGGCACTTACTGAGTACCATTATGGTGTACTCATGCCCCTTCTACGCATATTTTTCATGTGCAGATCCAGGTACTGCGACTTAGCCCTATTACCCGTGAGGCGAGGCGACTGCTCTAGAGACTTCGAGGTACATTTGTCGCGTCCGCAGACCAAGGAGTCCCTTTCTATTCTACTTTTTAAACATTTGCCCTTCTGTATTTCTTTCCTTTGGTAGATATTCTAGAGTTAGACTGTGTAGTGATCCTTAGCTCGTGATTCATGGGTTTTCGAGTCTTGGAAGTATGTATTGGTTTGAGAGTTAATTATTGTGTATGCCGAGCGGCACTTTTAAACACTATTTTATCGTTCTTCATTCTGTTTTAATTTTTTTTATTCTGCACTTGGTTTATCTTCTGCAATTTAGGCTTACCTAGTCGTAGAGGACTAGGTGCCATCACGATGTTTCACGGAGGGTCCGTAGAAGCGGTGTTGTCAATAGAAGCAAGGAGACCGTAGAAGCGGTGTTGTCCGTAGAAGCAAAGACCTTGACCGCATCTGCGAGGCCGGAGGTGCGATACCTGGGTCACAGATGCAGAATCTAATGGAATAAGTGAAATCCGCAGAAGCGGAAGCGCAGGTGCGCTTATGGGATCGCAGGTGCGGAAGTGCTGGACAGAATGTATAACAATGCCCCTTCGCAATTTTCAGTCATGTGTTCACCATTTTGTGCGATATTTGGAGCTCCAAGTTGTGATTTCAAGAGAGGATCAAGTATTTCCAAAGAGGTAAGCTACTTGGGCTTTATACCTTGTGTTTATGGTGATTATTTCATTGTTTAATCATGAAGTCTAGTGGAAACATCCGAGGAAAACCAGGGAAATTAGGGTTTGAAATTCAAGAGTAGATTCTGAGAATTTGAGTGACCATATGAGGTTGGATTTTGGTAAATTTGATATGTACGAATTCGTGAGAGGTTAAGGATTCCATTGATGTTAATTTTATCGAGTTTCGAGACATGGGCCCGGGGGGCGGGTTTGAGCAATTTCGGGATTTGGATGTAAATTGGATATTTTCGAGTGGGCTTTGTTCCCTTTGCATATTTTAATGATTATGTACTGATTGTGCCTAGATTTGGAGCATCCCTAGGTCGATATGTGCGGACAAAGGCATCGCGGGCTAGAGGTTGGATCGGATCGAGGTGAGTAATGATTGTAAATGATATTTTGAGGGCTTGAAACCCCGAATTGCACATCGTAGTGCTATATTGAGGTGAGGCACACGTTTGATGACGAGTGTGGGGTCGTTCACTATTGGGAATTGTGACTTGATCCATCACGATTGATGATTTTACCGCGTATTTGACTGAATTCTATTTGCTATCATCATTATTTGGGCTAAATGCCATATTTGGGCTTTGTGCAAACTATTTGAATCCTTCGGGGATTTTTATTGATATTTCCTCACTATTTTAACTTTAAACTTGTACTCAGTCATGCTATATTCTACTATTTTCAAAGCTCAACCATGTTTACTCTACTTTAACACATGAAATGATATTTTAAATCATATTAGCATCATGTTTTACTGTTGCCCGAGTGGCTTATGTGATTTTTTACCAGGTAAGGATGAGGGCCTGTGTTGTGAGGATACTTTTGGGTCGGACTACACGCCGCAGCGGTGATACACTGATTTTGATTATGAGGCCGAGGGCTTGAGATATGTATGCCACAAGGTGGCTTGCTGATATGAGGTCGAGAGCCTAGAGAAGATGCCACAAGATGGCTTGATATTGTGCTTGGGTCGTAAGGGGCCCCTCCGGTAGTCTGCACATCCCCAGTGAGCGCGGGTACCCATTGTGATGTGAGATATAGCCCGATGGGATGGTATTGTTCTATGTGATTGCCCGAGGGGCTGGTATTGTTCTGAGGTATTGCCCGATGGGCGGATTTGTTGACATTGTGCCCGAGGGGCGAACCTTATGTGCTTATCTTTCTTATTTGCCTGTCACATACCTGTTTAATTGTGTATTTGTGCCCGAGGGGCGGATTCCTGTGCTTATCTGCACTAATTGTTTTGCATTCATTTGTGCAACTATTGAAAAAGTCATTTTTAAAGAAGTTTAAATTGAGCTAAGATATTTCAAGAGATTTTACAGCTTCATTGCTTTCATACTAGTTTTTGAACTGCTTTTATACAACATGTTGATGCACTTTCGTGATTTCTTACCATTCAGACTTTAGTTATGATTATTACTCACTGAGTTGGAGTACTCACTTTACTCCCTGCACCTCGTGTGTAGATTCAGGTATTTCTGAACCCGGTAGCGGGTATTGGCTGATCGGAGGCAAAGTCATCGGAGTTTAGCTAGGTAGTTGCCGGCATTTGTAGCACTGCTTTTCTCCCTCTTCATTTCATTAGTCTGTATTTTGTACATTTCAGACTTTTCGGTTGTATTTAGACCTAGTAGATTATCGTGACTTGTGATACCCCAGTATCGGGCTGTGTTTGGGCTGTATTCCGCACATTATGCTATCTTTTGTTTGGTCTTTGGCTTATTTACTCATGCTTAGACTGATTGTTAATGTTTAACTGTTTAAAAATTGAATTGGGACTAATTGGCTGGCCTTGTCTTCACGAGAGGCTCCATCACGACAGGGTCCGGGTTTAGGGTCGTGATAAGTTGGTATTAGAGCCTAGGTTACATAGGTCTCACGAGTCATGAGCAGGTTTAGTAGAGTCTCGCGGATCGGTACGGAGACGTCTGTATTTATCCTCGAGAGGCTGCAGAACCTGTAGGAAAACTTCACATCCTTGAATTCTTATCGTGTGTTCTTTGATTCAGCTTGAAATGTAACTCTTTGAATTTCTCCCACGCGTTCGTGTGCGCGCATGAGCACTCTGTATCAGATGAGCATCGATGGCTTGTGATTCCCTGATCGAGGGGCGAGATGTAATCTCTGTGAGTTGATGTGGGCCAGTTTGGAGGACTTGAGGCCAGATTTTTGCCTATAGCTTGAGCACCAAGGTGTTGATTGTGTGAGCAAGTGTTTTTGAACTTATATGTTCGGTAGTGTCCCTATTAGTAGAAGAGACAGCTAGATGACTATGTGATGAGTATGTTAGTACTGCGGGATGTATCCATATGATTTGAAAGCGGCAAGAAGGGTCTTCTGGAGGATAGAAGAACTATTAGGTGCTTGAATTCCATCTTGATTCGAGGTATAGCCCCGAGTTATAGGCGTTTAAAGAATCTTTTCATGTTTCCTTGTTGGGAGTGAAGTAAATTTCATGTTGTGGTATGAGTTCAGACTTAGGAAGACTAAGTGACTTCGTAAAGTTTATGACGGTGGAAGGTATGCGGAAAGGTTAGTTCGAGGCGAAGCAGGTGGGTCATCTCCTGCAGAGTGTTCAGAAGTTTGTGCGATCTTTGTGTTGTCTGTTAAAAGATCTCACTTGCAAGTGAAAGATATGTGTTGAAATTTAAATTGGGTCGCTTAAGAGAGTGGGTTTAACTGTTGCGAGAGTGAATGCGAGATTTGCAGAAGATTTAAAGTACTAGATGATTTGTGTTTTCACAATCTTACAAAGGATTTGAGTTTAATCTCACTATGGTATTATGGCAGCAATAGAGTACATGCGTTATGAGTCATTGAGCGTGTTTTGATCTATGGCTTCGGGCCAAGTGGGGGAGCCTGCTATTGATTAGTTGGTTACACGGTTATGTGCTATGTCGGTTCTAGTTTGAGGTGTCGGGTGAATTAGTTATGGTCGGCAGAGATTGAGACTGAGGATGGCTCGAGTAAAGGAAAATTCTTGACAAAGGTTATAGGATGTTTCACAGGTGTGTGAGAATCACGGGATGTCTTGAGTCGTTATTGGTAAAGGATGCTCGGTGCATAGAGCAGGAAGTTTCTTGGTTGTAATGGAATGATGTCACATTCTGCGGTGTCAGAGTGCTAATGAGGCACGGGTTGTTCGGTTTGTTTGATCAGGCTAATTGTAGTTTGAGTAGAGTGGATGACTCTCGAGAATGGTTCTAATGGGCTCAAGATTTTGCATGTAATAATTGGAGATTTTCAGGTTGTAATTTTGGCTAGAAACTGAGGTTTGCATTTGGAGGGTGTCAAGATTTGTGGTATTTCTATATCAATTATAGGCTTCTATACATCGGTATCAGGAAGGTGAAGGTAATGGCTCAGAATTTGTAGGAGGTCTCTTCAGGGTAAGTATTTTTAACGTGGTGCTTGTGGGGATATCTAAGAAAGTATTCAGCGACTTATGAGCCTTAGATGGTGTGGCTTTATGCTTGGGTCTCGTGTGATGAGTATGGGTTGAGGAATCGTGATGGTATAGCAAGAAGGAGTATCAAGTTGAAGGTAAATCAACAGGAAACTTAGATAGATGGGGTAGCTTGGTAGTAGGTCGAATCTGTATGGCAAGGATATGATTAGTTCTTTGGATGCTTATGCGGTAATGAGTTTTTACAGGTGTTTCACGGCATTGCTCTTGGGTTTTAGTGACATGTGTAGCTTGGTTGAGTGAGAAGGATTCTGTCATGTCAGGTTTGGTTTTTGTGCAAAAGGGAGTCGGAGAGTTCTTGATGATTTCTACTGCGATTAGAGATGTGTATTTTCTACGAGTGTGAGAAGCATGTGATGTATAGTGATTCTCTTCTGAATGGGATAAATGGAAGTTCTTGGTTGGTTGAGTACATAGTTGTTTGTGGCTCGGAAGGGATATGAAGTTCTCATGTTACCCTAGGATGGTATGGTATATGCGGTATGTTGTGGAGGAATGAGATTGCATGTGTAAGGTTATGGTTCATTTCTGAAAAGAAGGTCCATAAATCTCTTAGGCAGCAGGCAGCTTCAGACAATTAGAGAAATGAGCTTCAGACAATTAGAGAAATGAGCTTCAGATGATTAAGGAAATGGTATTGCTAATTGGCGTGATTTGACGAGGGTATATGTTTAGGAAAAAGGCAATGTGATTAAGTTGATGGTACTTCGGTAGTATTGCTGCACTTTCTTATTAGATCGACTGCTGATATTCAAGTTTTCTTGGTGGCACAGAAGAATTTTAGAGTATCTCTCGTGGAATGATTGGGTATTAAGAGGTGTGGTATGTATTCGGACGACAAAATTGGGATCAGGTATGGTGATTCATATGCTATATGGAGTTGGAGACTGGGAGTTCTTGTGTTCAGGCCATGTTGTGGTTGTGGGTCATGTGTATCGGCACTGTTTAGTGACTATCGGGGTTTGGAGACCCGAGTGGATCTTTTGTTTCTTGGTATGGTAGATTTTGGATGTGACATTAGGTACAGACTGGTTGTCTCCGTGTTGTGTCATTCTGGACTATTGCGCTAAGGCAACGCTATTGGCTATGCCGGGAATGCCACGGATTGAGTGGCGTGGTTCAACGGATTATGTTCTTGGTAGGTTGGTTTCATATTTTGAAGGCCCAGCGGATGATTGGGAAGGATTATCTTTCTTTTTTGGGCTTTCGGGATGGATGGATGTGTAGAGACTCCTACCACTGATTCAGTTTCGGTGGTGAGGGACTTTTCGGATATGTTTCTTGTGGTAGGGCATGTCGCGGGGCAAGGTTGTTGATTTCGGTATTGATTTGATACCGGGCACCGTATCATATGGCACCGGCAGAGTTAAAAGAGTTGAAGGTGCAGCTTCAGGGCTTCCTTGATAAGGAGTTTGTTGGTAGGCCAATGTGGATGCCTGTTCTAACTTGAGTCGGCTTCGTTGGCTCTGAATTGTATTATTGAGGGAGGAGTTGATTCGATTGTTATTGAGCTTATTAGTAATCTGGGGAGATATATGAGTTACCTTTCTATGTTGCGAGGTGTTATGATTTGTTGGTTATAGGCACATATGGTGTGGTTCTATTGGGGTTTCATAGTGGAAGTCGAGTGGGAAGAGTATTTAGGTGTTGCTCGGTGAATGGCGTATCGGTTATGCCCTTTCGGGTTTGTGTGGTGTATGTTATTTGCTTCACCGAGGGTATGATTATTTGCTTTGGTTCCAGACATCAAATTGCGTGTGGTTGTCGATTTCGAGCATAGTGACTTGAGGTTTTCATGTGAAGCAGTGTTTGGATAGGATTGCACACTGTAGCGAAACTATATGGGGGTATAACCTTGCGGGTTAGATTTGTGTGTTCTGTTCCTATGATGTAAGACGGGTTCTCAGCCTTGTGTTGTGGTGGTACTGGTGAGCTTGAGGTACAACTCTTTCATTTGAGTCATTTTCATGATTTGAGTATGTTCGGACTGTTGCTTATTGGTGCGCGTATTGCGCAAGTTGTGGCTTAGGCCTGTATTGATGTGTCATGTCACCAGAGTAGTGTGTTGGATTAGATGAGAACATTGGGATCATTAATGGATACGAACGGATTCGATTTCAGCATGTTGGAAGGATAATATCGAGGTTCGGCTCAGAAATTTGCTATAGTCTTTGCCAAAGGAGAAGTGGCTTCAGGAATGGTTGATCTAAGAAATGGTTGTGGCTTACTGCGTGTTTTATTTATCAATGGCAGTATATGAAAGTGTTGGAATGAGACTTTAGTTGATATGAGGTTTTCTACCGATATTCGGTTGTTGTGTGCAGCTGCGATGATTAGAAGTTATAGCTACAAGTGTTTGAGTTATGTGGTATATTATGTAATTGCACTTGAGGTTGCAGGTATGGGTTATTACAGCTGGTTTGGGCTTATTCAGAGTATAGATGTGAGATTCTGATCTTGTGGTTGATCTTAGAAGTAAAAATGTGGTTCTAAGGTTTATGGGCTAGGTGGGATTGTGGAATTTCAATTACATTGTATTATCAGACCTATATGACATAGGGTGACATGAGATCACACCCGGGTATATGCATGGTAAGGTTATTCAGCAATTGGTTGGCTTTTGGAACAACTCTAGGCACGTTCGAGGACGAACATATGTTTAAGTGGGGGAGGATGTAACGACCCGACCGGTCGTTTTGAGCTTTTGCACTTTGCTCATCAGTTTTGGGGCATGACTTGCCCCATGTGGTGTATTATGACTTATATAAATCGTTGATTTTGGTTCCGGGTTAATCAGAATGAATTTGGAAGAACAGTTCTCAGTTTAAAGCTTAAAATTTGAAAAGTTTGACCAAAATTTGACTTGTTTGTATGCGATCTCGGATTGGAATTTTTATGATTTTTTAGCTCCATTAGGTGATTTGGAACTTAGGAGCATGATTGGAATGCATTTTGGAGGTCCGTGGAAGGTTTAGGCTGGAATTGGCGAAATTGAGATTTCGGCGTTTTCCGGTTGATAGGTGAGATTTTGATATAGAGGTCGGAATGGAATTCCGGAAGTTGCAGTAGTTCCGCTGTGTCATTTGGGATATGCATGCAAAATTTCAGGTCATTCGGATGTGTTTTGGTTGGATTTTTTATCAAGAGCGGAATTCGGAGGATTTTGGAAAGTTTGGCTTGAATCCGATGTGTTTGGGTTGATTTGATGTTGTTTGAGGTGTTTTGAAGATTAGTGCAAGTTTGAATAAGGTATTGGGATATGTTTGTGCTTTTGGTTGAGGTCTCGAGGGCCTCGGGATGGTTTCGGATAGTTATCGGGAGGTCGAACTTGGAGTATTGCAGCAGAAAATTTGCTGCTTCTGTTGTTTCCGCACCTGCGGATTGGTGACCGCAGGTGCGATGCCGCTGGTGCGTAAAGGAGACCATAGAAGCGGTGTTGTCCGTAGAAGCAAAGACCTTGACCGCATCTGCGAGGCCGGAGGTGCGATACCTGGGTCACAGATGCAGAATCTAATGGAATAAGTGAAATCCGCAGAAGCGGAAGCGCAGGTGCGCTTATGGGATCGCAGGTGCGGAAGTGCTGGATAGAATGTATAACAATGCCCCTTCGCAATTTTCAGTCATGTGTTCACATGTTAAGTTTTGGAGTCATACATAGCTGATGTAAAAAAAAGTAATAGAGATACCACCTGACACTGAAACTCTAATAGCCTTCATGACCGTCATTCGACCTCATAGTAATCAAACGTGCATGGTATGCTCGTATAATCGTATGTCGTGAATACATATATATTGATGCAAATACATGACATACCCAACCAAATGCTAGCAATGGCGGTCTCTCCCGGTAGCTAACCGGTATTGATAAAAAGCTTAACGTTCTTCACTTAGTCCTTATACCTGATTTCTTGATAATTAGTAAAAGAAAGTATATCAAAAATCAAGTGTTTTAATAGTTTAAACATAAAATTTATATTTGAGATTTTTGAAAATCGATGTGTCACTTTAGAGATTTTAAAATATACTTTAACAAGGAAGAAGGACTGATCGTAAATACTAAATGCCTTTATTTTATTTAGTCACACAACCCAAAGATGAATAAGAATTTATATATATAGACATATGGATAAGAAAGCCGACAAAATGACATATAGATGTCGAATACCCTATTTAACCGAACGAGTGGGATATCAACCTAATAGCATCATGAAAATACTTCAGCTACGATCCCATTGTCTTTCACGGAAGGTCTTTCTAGCAATATAATAGTAAAATATCACATTTGACGTCTTAGGAATTTCCAAGAATTCGTGCAAAAAGGAAGGACGAAGCTTAGCCTTAACATATCTTTCCAACGAACGTCCGAATGCCTGCAGTTCCTTCACGAAAGTTGTTCTTTACGTCCTAAGCTTCAAAAACACTATATATATGCAACTTATACGCACCTATAAACCGTTCATAATTGTGTTTAAATCGGCAGATTTGTCATATGACCCTAACTTGACGAAACATCCATAGAACTTTGTAAAAAAGATCATAAAAGAGTCCCAAGATGATTACCTTTGCAAACCAAGTATAAAGCCTGAAGACCCAGCAAGAACAAAATATTCCTATCTTCCAAAAATAGCTCCAAACACAGCTAATAGAAGGGGGAAACGATTGCAAAGCGTAGAGATTGAGTTTCTAGGCACGGGGACAAACTTTAATGGTAGAAAGCGTTAAAAACATACCTTAATCACTCAAGAACACCATGGAACCCTCTCTTCAGATCTCTAACTGTTTTGGGACGAAAATGAAATGTTTTGGGATTTTACAAGTCGAATTTGCCGACTTATACCACTTGTTCGACCCGACTCAGTTCGCGACCCAGTTTCAGCCTGGACAGTCCGGGGTAAAATAGTCATAACCTTTTTCTCCAATGTCTGTTTGATGTGATATTTTTTTGGTTGCAAACTAGACTTGTAGACCTTCGATTCTATAGGTTGTGGCTCTCATAACTCATTATATATTGGGAGAAATGATCTGATATATTTGACCCAAAGTTTAGAAAATTTATTAGAGAAATTTATGATAACCTTTGCCGACCTTTATTTCGCAACTTGCTTGACTCCAAAACTTAACATGTGACCCGTGTGATATTATAATACCTCATAACACACTATTCTTATCATATTAGACACTCTTAATCTTATCCCACAGGTGCAAGTTAACTTAATCCTTCCGAACGCACGGGGTGCTACCCGTGCCATTTCTTTAACCACGAACCTTTGTTTAAGGGATTCCTTTGACCTAAAGCTTTAGTTAGTTCCTTGATATTACCACACATTTTTAGTCTTATTCTCCCAATGTGCTATACCCAATCGTATATACCTAATATAATCACGCCACGTTACGTATATTACGCAAGAGAAGAGAAAAAAAACACATGTGGTCTCGCAACTTGGGATTTATACCTTGTGTTTATGGTGATTATTTCATTGTTTAATCATGAAAATTAGTGGAAAAATCTGGGGAAAAGTAGGGCAATTAAGGCTTGAAATTGGAGAGTGGATTCTGAGAATTTGAGTGACCATATGAGGTCGGATTTTGGTAAATTTGATATGTACGAACTCGTGAGAGGTTGAGGATTCCATTGATGTTAATTTTATCGAGTTTTGAGACGTGGGCCCAGGGGGCCGGGTTTGAGAAATTTCAAGATTTGGATGTAAGTAGAATATTTTCGAGTGGGCTTCGTTCCCTTTGCATATTTTAATGATTATGTACTGATTGTGGCTAGATTTGGAGCATCCAGAGGTCGATTTGTGCGGGCGAAGGCATCGCGAGCTAGAGGTTGGACCGAATCGAGGTGAGTAATAATTGTAAATGATGTTCTGAGGGTTTGAAATCCCGGATTGCATATCGTAGTGCTATATTGAGGTGAGGCACACGCTTGATGACGAGCGTGAGATCGTGCACTATTGGGGATTGTGACTTGGTCCGTCCCGATTGATGATTTTACCGTGTATTTGGCTTAAATCTATTTGCTATCATTATTATTTGGGCTGAATGTCATATTTGGGCTTTGTGCCAACTATTTGAACCCTTCGAAGATTTTTATTGATATTTTCTCACTGTTTTGACTTTAAACTTGTACTCAGTCATGCTATATTCTACTATTTTCAAAACTCAGCCATGTTTATTCTGCTTTAACACTTGAAATGATATTTTAAATCATATTTTGGGTTGAGCATCATGTTTTACTGTTTCCCGAGTGGCTTATGTTATTTTTGACTGGGTAAGGCCGAGGGTCTGTGTTATGAGGATACTTTTGGGTCGGGTTGCACGCTGCAGCAGTGATACACTGATTTTGATTATGAGGTCGAGAGCCTGAGATATGTATGCCACAAGGTGGCTTGTTGATATGAGGCCGAGAGCCTAGAGATGATGCCACGAGATGGCTTGATATTGCGCTTGGGCCGTAAGGGGGCCCTCCAGGAGTCTGCACACCCCCAGTGAGCGCGGGTACCCATTGTGATGTGAGATATAGCCCGAGGGGCTGGTATTTGTCTATGTGATTGCCCGAGGGGCTGGTATTGTTCTGAGGTATTGCCCGAGGGGCGAATTTGTTGACATTGTGCTCGAGGGGCGAACCTTATGTGCTTATCTTTCTTATTTGTCTGTTGCGTACCTGTTTAATTGTGTATTTGTTCCCGAGGGGCGGATTTCTGTGCTTATCTGCACTAATTGTTTTGCATTCATTTGCGCAACTGTTGAAAAAGTCATTTTCAAATAAGTTTAAACTGAGGTAAGATATTTTAAGAGATTTTATAGCTTCATTGCTTTCATAGTGGTTTTTGAACTACTTCTATACAGCATGTTGATGCACTTTTCGTGATTTACTACCATTCAAACTTTAGTCATGATTATTACTCACTGAGTTGGAGTACTCACTTTTCTCCTTGTACCTCGTGTGCAGATTCAGGTATTTCTTAACCCGGTAGCGAGTATTGGCTAATCGGAGGCATAGTCATCGGAGTTTAGCAAGGTAGATGTCGGCGTTCGCAGCACTGCTTTTCTCGCTCTTCATTTCATTAGTCTGTATTTTGTACATTTCAGACTTTTCAGTTGTATTTAGACCCTAGTAGATGCTCGTGACTTGTGACACGGGCTGTGTTTGGGCTGTATTTCGCACATTATACTATCTTTTGTTTAGTCTTTTGCTTATTTACTCATGCTTAGACTGATTGTTAATGTTTAACAGTTTAAAAATTGAATTGAGACTAGTTGGTTGGCCTTGTCTTCACGAGAGGTGCCATCACGATCGGGTCCGGGTTTAGGATCGTGACAGTATAAGTGTGGTGACTAGTATCTATACGTCATTGTCAAGCATGCACGTGAGTCTTAAATTGTAATCGGCGTGTTCTTGATAAATACTACAAATGCCTAAGATGTTGATTCTCCGTATTGGGTAAGAATTATGATTCTCCTCGTGGTATATGCTTGTTGTTGAGTATTGGTTCCAGTTGAGGTTTCATTTATGAAGTTAAATGTTGGTATATGTTTGGTTATAGATGATTCCCTTGCTGGGATGTATTTAATTCTTAATGTTGGTTCCCTTGTCGGGATATGCTTATTCTCATAGCTGATTCCCTTGTCGGGACATTGTTGTTTCCTTATTGCTCCCTTGCCGGGATTCATTTGTGATTGGTGTTGAATTGTATATTGGGATCGGGTTGCACGCCGCAATAATATTATATGGGATCGGGTTGCACGCCGCAACAATATTATATGGGATCGGGTTGCACGCCGTAACAATATTATATGGGATCGGGTTGCACGTTGCAATAGTGATATATGATTGGATCGGGTTGCACGCTGCAATAGTGATATATAATTGGATCGGGTTGCACGCCGCAATAGTGTTATATGATTTGGATCGGGTTGCGCGCCGCAACAATAAATAATAAAAGTGAATATTGATTTGTTATTGTTTCCTTATTTTTACTGATGCAAACCTTAAGATGTTCTTTATGCTTTTCTCCTGAGTTACTGTTGGTATTCAATATCCCCCCCCCCCCCCCCCGCGGCATGTTCCCCTCCCCATCTTTAACTGCTAGTTTCCGTTATATTTCTTATCGTATATGCTTTAACTGCACAGGTTTATTTGGTAGTCTTGTCCTAGCAGCCTCGTCATTACTTCGCCGAGGTTAGGCTCGGCACTTACCATCACATGGTGTCGGTTGTGCTGATACTATACTTTATATTATGTGCAGATCTCGGTACTGGAGTATACGGACCTTAGCTAGGGGTTGCTGCCTTCAGTCCACCAGGAGACCCGAGGTAGACTTGCAGGCGTCTGCAGGCCTTGGCGTCCCCTCCCTATCTAGTTTCTTTCTATTTTTTTATATTCCAAAGACAGATATGCACTTTCTTGTTCAGACTTTATTTGTAGTTTCTCTTAGATAGTCTGTGAGATTGTGACACCAGTTTTGGGTGATTTATGTTATGGATTTGTATTGGTATTAGCTTAAATTGTTACATTTCATTCTTCTGCTTTAATATTTTCCGTTGTTTATAAAATGTTAATTTACAACAGTTAAGGGATTTAAGATGGAAAGGGTTAAATAATTGGAATAATCGGTTTGCCTAGCTTTCACTAGTAGGCGTCATCACGACTTCCGAGAGTGAGAAATTCGGGTTGTGACACTTATTTAACCCATATTTGTCTCCACCTTTTCATTTTTGCTTTCCTTTTTTTTTGGTAAATTAGAATTACATTCATTAGTTTGTATATAAGGTCTATTTTGTTGTATGTTTATATCTATATCTACATCTATATATTATTATAAAAGCATGAATACAATCTCGGTTTATAAAAATAACCTTATAATATTAAGCATAATAACTTATAATAAAAGAATATTAGTAGATATTAGCCTTATAATCCTATTAGTTTTAGGACATAATACTATATGTTAGGAATCCTACATCATTACCTTTAGAAATTTTATTAGTATAATTATTTTCGGGCTCTCTAATTCATATAAAATTGAACAAGTAAATATCTTTAGTCATGTAATCCTATTACTTTTAGGATATACTTCTTAAAAATTTCCATTACTAATTTAATGTGAAAACGTATTATAATGTCCTATTACTAATTTAATTTGAGAATATATTATATTGTCCAAATTTATTTAGAAAAAGGAGAGCCTATATTATTGTAAAAGCATAAATACAATATTAATATACCAAAATATCCCTACATTATTAAATGGAAGAAATCATAGGAAGAGTACATAACTACAATAACCTATTTTTTGGACTAAAATACCTTATATGCTAATTTTTAATATTTAATATTTTAAAATTAATAAAATTGTGTCTATTAAAAAAATATAGGAAGGTATAATAAAATCAATTTCATAAGAATCTTTCATATTGGCAATACATTACCACTCCATAATGTCCAATACCAAGAAAAAATAAAAATAATATTAAATGGACTGCATAAAGAGTTGAAATTGAAAAAAAAATAACCCCACCATAATATATTTTTATATTATATTTGAACTATTTTTTTACTCAAATAATATATTTTTTATCAATTTTCGTATAATATTGAAAAAAATACAATTATTAAACAACAACTAAGAAAATTTAAGAATATAAATGTGTGAGAAAGAGAAAAAAAATTAATTGGTAAGAGTCAATACCACTAATAATTCTACGAACATAAAGATATAAAAGTGAAATGTCATATCAATATTTTACTCTTTGAAAATAAAATTTATGGTGGATAAAATTATAATTAAGATCAAATATTAAAAACAAGAGATGAACTAATATTAAGATCTGAATCAACATAGAATAAATTATTTTTTTTGTTAAAATAAAATAATAAAATCTTTTAATTAATTATTTAGCAAGAGAATCCAATTCAATTATTTTTTAGATTCATCATATGAGTAAAATTCTAATTCAAATTAAAAACAATCTTAGAATACATAATTTTATTCCATAAAAAGAGCGTTAGAACACAAAGTAAAAAGGTTAGTATATTATTAAGAATCAAAATACTATACAAGTGTCTGTGGAAGCACAATCAAAGCTAAATCCTAAAGAAGAACAAACTTTCAAGATTATATTATTATAAGGAAAGCAAAATTGATAATATGGGATGAAGCACTTATGGTTAAGTGTCAAGCGATCGAAATAATTGCTCGGAGTTCTAGAGATATATTGGATATTAATGAACTGTTTGATGGAAAATTAATGATTTGGGATATGATTTATGTCAAGTACTACCAGTAGTTCCAAAATCGACAAAAGCAGAGACTGTAAAAGCTAGCTTGCCAAAGTTATACTCTAGCCTCAAATGAAAAAGATTAAACTAACAAGAAATATAAAGTAAAAACATATCTAGTATTTAGTGTCTTCTTGCTTCGTATCAGAAACGAAGAAGAGCATCCAATAAAAGATGAATTAGTTCTCCATGTACACTTAATTATCAATCCCAATGGTAATAGTAGTGCATTTAATAAGAGAAATATTTCTATCATTAGATTAAAGCCTTATTTGTGCAAATCGCATGATAGAATTAAAAAGATATCTTAACTAGCAGAAATAAATATATTGATCAACTAAATAAAAGATTGATTGCCAAATTTTATAGTAAAAATAAAATATTTTTCTATTTTTGACTCAGAAGAAAAAGACCAATAATTACTATCAAGAAGGATACTTAATACTTTAATATCAAATGGTCTTCAATCATACATGTTTATTGTCAAGTTTATTATTTCTTACATAAGTTAGTGTCACCGTTTATATAATAGACTAAGTTAAAATTGATCTTCCATTGTATATAGGTTAATTTTGAAGAAAAATATGCTCATCATGCTATTGAAAAACTTAGATTAAGGGTGTCTAACGGGCCGGGTTTAACCGTAACCGGACCGGCCCAGACCGATTAAAATCGAAACCGGCCCGGATCGGTACAAGGGGGATGGGTAGCGCTAGGTTAAAGGGGTAAGGGGGTTGGTCCGTTTACGTTGGGGCAACCGGTTAATCGGCCTGGTCAAACCCGGTCAATAGTTTTTACTGTAGAACCGATTAACCGGCTCGGACCGGACCGGCCCAGACCGGTACAACGGCTACTTTAAATTTTTATTTTTAATATTTTTTTTAAATGTTTCTACTTTCTGACCGTTGGCCCAACGATTGTTTTGCACATTTAGCCCTTTTTGGGCCAATTTTTTTAAATTTAACACTTTTTGTAATTACTAATTTAGCCCTTTGAAAAACTATAAATACACCCCCTCCCCCTTCTTCATTTCTTCACTCGTCTCTCATTTCTCAAACCCAAATTCTCAATTCAAGTTAAATCATGTCTCGTACTTCTAGAGTGCGCTCATATGTTTGGGAACACTTTGAGGTGGTAGAAGAAAATTAAGAATTTCAGAAAGTAAAGTGCAAGAACTGTGGTCGAGTCTTAAATCTTCATCCAAAGTGTGGCACGGGCAGTTTAAGGAGGCATATGAAGAGTTGTCTTGAGCGTCCTCTAGAAATTCGTATTTAAGTTGATTTGAGATAATTTGTGTTATTTTAAAATTATTAGATGTCACGACCCAGATTTTTCACCCTCGGGGGTCGTGATGGCGCCTACTAATGTGAGCTAGGCAAGCCAATTATTCGAACAAATTACTTCTTTATCCTTTTTATACTCTTTAACATTTATAAAACAATAACGTGTAAGCAGCGGAAATTTAGAATTAGTGGAAGAAAAGTAATAAAGTATCTGAACATGTAAATAATACAACTGTTTAAGCCTTAACCACCCAGAACTGGTGTCACAGTGTCACAGACGATCTAAAATTTACTACATCCATTGTCCAAAAAATAAACGATACACTATTTCTGAATTAAGGAAATGAAATAGGGATAACGGGATAGAAGGAGACGTCAGGGCCTTGGACGCCTGCAGGTCTACCTTGGATCTCCACGTGGACTGAAGGCAGCCACCCAATCTACGGTCCAAAAGCTGCTCCGGGATCTACACATAGTGCAGAGTGTAGTATCAGCACAACCAACCTCATGTACTGGTAAGTGCCTAGCCTAACCTTCGCGAAGTAGTGACGAGGCTAGGACCAGACTACCAAACAACATGTGCAATTCAACTATATACAGCGGAAAAGAAGAACAGAGATAAACAGTCAAAAATGGGAGGGGTAGCATGTTGCGGGGGAGATATCAATTCAGAATAGAAAGACAGCAGGTAATTGAAAGAAACAATATATCTCGGATATCAACAAAGAACCAGAATTCAATAAGTGCACGGCATCACCCTACGTGCTTTTACTCTCGTCCTCACCAAAGCAATCAAGTAATGAAAATGTGCACGGCATCATCCTTCGTGCTTTTACTCTCGTCTTTACCATATAATCAATAAAATTGGCACGGAATGGTACATCGTGCGGCACGGCATCACCCTTCGTGCTTTACACTCTTTCCTCACAAATCATACACGGCATCACCCTTCGTGTTTTACACTCTTTCCTCACAAATCATACACGGCATCACCCTTCGTGCTTTAACACTCTCTCGCCAAAACAATACACGGCATCACCTTTCGTGCTTTAACACTGTTCCTCACCCAAACAACAATCACGAATAATAGGGCAAGGGAATAAATGAAATTACAATAAGAATCCCGGAAAGGGAATAACATCAAAAGAAGCATCAACATCCTGGCTAGGGAGATAACATCAAAACAATAAATTCCCGGCAAGGGAGATAATATAACGATTCTCTTCTCTTTTTCACTTTTACTTCACAATTCACTTCACAACTTTGAGCCAATGTACTAAAAGGTTCAATTTTCACTTATACTTTCACATTTCATTGTGCAACTTGAGCCAACGCTCCTCAATATTCAAATGTCACAATTACTTCCACAAACTTTGCCCAACAATAGAAATCATCATCAAAGCATGAATAATACAACAAAGCCATAATAGTCACAATATAAGACTCACGGCCATGCTTGACACCAACGTATAGATACTCGTCACCATGCCTATACGTCGTACTCGACGAATACCACATAGCAAATACGACTCGACTCATAATCCCTCAAGCTAAGTTTAGAACAAACACTTATCTCGATGCCTCGAACACAATTCAAGTCTCTACTATCGCTTTACCTCTTGATTCCACCACCAATTCGCTCGTATCTAGCCACAACTTACGTAATTACATTAATAAATGCTAAATGGATCAATTCTAATGCATGAAAATGAGTTTTCTAAAGTTTTATCCAAAAAGTCAAAAATCACCCCCGGGCCCACATGGTCAAAACCCGAGGTTCGAACCAAAACCCGATTACCCATTCCCCCACGAACCCAAATTTATAATGTTGTTGAAATCGGACCTCAAATCTAGGTCTAAATCCCCAATTTTTGAAAAACCTAGGTTCTAACCAAAACACCCAATTTCCCCTATGAAAATCATTGATTTTTAGTTGAAATCATGTTAAAAGATGTTAATGATTGAAGGAAACGGGTTGAAATTGACTTACAATCGATTTGGAAGAAGAGTTGTTCTTGAAAAATCGCCTTAGAGAGTTTATATTTTGAAAAGATGTGAGAAATAGTTGATTTTCGGCTAAGTATAAAAATTGCAGGTTGTAGATATGGGACCCGACCTCTGCTAGGTTCGCATTTGCGAGCTGGAAATTGCGAACCATATGTCGCATTTGCGACGACTGGCCTCAAGCTGGGGGATCGCATTTGCGATCAAAATCTTCGCAATTGCGAAAATAGGCTGGCCTGGGCTGCTTTCGCAATTGCGACCAAGCCCTCACATTTGCGATATCGCATTTGCGAGCCAGGCTTCGCAATTGGGAAGTTTGCAGGCCTGCACAAAAATGGTTGAAGCCTGCAATTCCTTAAGTCCATAAATTCAGCCCTGGCCTATCCAAAACTCACTCGAGCCCTCGGGGCTCCAAACCAAACATGCACACCAACCTAAAAACATCATACGGACTTGCTCGTGCATTCAAATCATTAAAATAACATCAATAACTATGAATTTAGCATCAAAATCATGAAATTTTCTTAAGAAATTCAAATTTCCAATTTTCTCAAAAATGATCCGATTCACGTCGTTTCAAGTCCGTTTCTTACCAAATTTCACAGACTTATTTTAAATCACATATAAGACCTGTACCGGGCACCGGAACCAAAATACGACCCCGATACCATCAAGTTTTAATCACAATTCACTTTCAAAAACTCATAAATAATTTCAGAAAATATTTTTTTAAAAAAAATTCATTTCTCGGGCTTGGGACCTCGGAATTCGATTTCGGGCATACGCCCAAGTCCCATATTTTCACCTAAAATGTTGACCAAAGTCAACTTAAATCCATTCGACAGTCAAAATTCATCATTTTTCATAGATTTTCATATAATGACTTTTCGGATACACGCCCGGACTGTGCACGCAAATCGAGGTAATGCCGAAAGAGATTTTTAAGGCCTCGAAATGCAGAATTCATTTAAAACAAGTGATGACCTTTTGGGTCATCACATTAGACGTATTTATGTGTAATGTTTTAGTTGTTAAATTAATTTGAAGTATTATTATGCATGAAAATTTAGTTTTGCTCTTTTTTCGTTAATTTACTTGTTAAATGCAAACTTCATTTTTGTAATTTTTAAATAAATGTAGCACTTGCAATTTATAAGTGCAATTTTTTCCCATCTTCATTGTATTCTTTATATTTTTACTTTATATTAATATAACTTACAATAGCTATACAAAATACAAACAAAAATATTACACTAACCCGGCCCGGCCCCTTGTACCCGTAACCCGTACGGTTCAATTTTTACCCGGATGAATCCGAACCCGTTAAATCTGGTAAGCACTAACCCATAACCGGCCTGGTTCCCAACCCATCCGATTCCTAATTTTGCCTACCCAGCCCGGTCCAGCCCACCAATTAGACACCCTTAACTTAGATATGTCGAATAGCTTATGTAATAGCACGCAGATAGTATATAGAAGTTTTGACAATAATATCATACATACAAAAACTATGATACTGGTTAATGTGCTTCTAATTATATTCCTATCCCTAAATTCAACTTTCGTCTTCCGAAACTAAGGATATCCTTTTAAATTTATGTGAAAATAATTTTTAGTATGTTTATGTTTTGCAAAGATAATAAATAAAGCACAAGGACAAACATCCTAAATATTGGACTATATTTATCGCAATATATTTTCTTGCACGAACAACTATATGTTTCACTTTTGAGAAAGATATCAAGATCGACAACAAGAGCTCTGGTAAAGACAGAGTAGCCAAAGCATTAGGAGGAAACATACACAAAAAAATATTGTCTACGAAGAAGTGTTCGTTAAGATACCATCACATTAAATACTTTTTAGACCATAATACATAATTATCCAACTAACATGACAAAATCGATCATTTGTGTAAGTTTTGATGATGTCCTTTCATTTTAAATTCATGTAGTATGCTAATGTAATAATATTTTTCGGCATTTAGACGATTGTTGTATTATTACACATAAATTTTTTGACATTAATTAATTTTTTTTGCTCCTTCGTATAAATAAATGTTTAAATCATCACATATCATTATTAATGTGCAACGCACGTTCATAGATGCCAGTATTTTTAAAATTATGGGTTCATATCTACTTTTTATTGTGATTTTGGTGGATTTTTACATATAAACCGTATCGAAAGTTATGGGTTCAGTTGAAACCGATGTTCAGGGGCGAAGGCACACTTGGGTTAGGGTGGTCAACTGACCACCCTTTGTCGGAAAATTACACTGTTTATATAGGTAAAATATTAGATATTAGAGGTACATAACATATATTGAACACCCTTTATCAGATTATTTTTTTACTTATTTCAAGTTTGAACACCCTTAAGAAAATTTCTGGCTTCGCCATTGCCGATGTTAGACGGCCAGATCGCGGATCTGCCGGGGAATATAGTTTTACTAAGTCCTCTAAACGACTATCTTATATTAAAAGGAGAGTAGTGAAACATGAGGTTAAGCCAAGTGACTTATTGAGAAAATGCCACTTGGCACTTTTAAGACAAAATCTAATATAGATTGACAAGATTAGGATAAAGATAATATGAAATATGGTATATTAGGAACATTATGTTGATTAGAAGAATACCAAATTTGTAAATTATTCAAGAAAGTTTTGTGTAGTAAATATTTTTATTTAAGGAAGATCATTTTTTTAATTTTGGTCAAAATGAAAAACGAAAGGATTGAATTTGGACTGATTTTCCTTCATGATACATTTCCAACTAAAATTTAGGTGATATTATCTTTTTAATTTAGGTACGTATTAACAAAATATTTAATTTGACAAATATGATATGAAATGTCATAATTAATTTCTCCTAAATTGTGGTTAAGTCAAATATATATATATATATATATATATATATATATATATATATATATATATATATATATATATATATATATATATATATATATATATATATATATATATATATATATATATATATATATATATATATATATATATATATATATATTATAAAGTTACTTGGCAATTTAGGACAAAAGTTATAATAAGATTTAAATTAAATTTAAGGGTAAAATTATTTTTTGAATTTAAATGAAAAGATATTAAATAAGATTCTTTTGAATCTGAATGGAAAGAAAGTTAATATTTTTCTACAATACAACCTACTATCTTATCTTTACTGATAAGATTTTACAAAGGATAAAAATAATAACTACATAGTAAGAATAAGAATAATTTATATATATTCTGTTAATTTATTTTCTTAAACCAAATCAGCTCAATTCTTTTTCAAGCTTTTGAATTGAAAAACATATAAATCGGATCATATCCAAGTTTTTGAAAATGAAAAAACTCCAAGGATCAAAAAATATGAGCAGATACTCTTCTATTTTTTTAATCTATTATTGACTTAAATACTAAATAGAATAACTTTATAAACTTTATAGTAGGGAAAATAATAAAGGAAGAGGGGGTGGAGATAGCATGTGAAAATTTATAATTTACAATTGTCACGATCCGGATTTTCCACCCTCCAGAGTCATGATGGCGCCTACTGGTGAAAGCTAGGCAAGCCAAGTTATTCTAATTACTTAACATTTTTCAGTTTTAAATCATTTTCAGTGATGAGTAGATATCATGCAAATAGCGAAGAAATTTAGCGGAAGACAAAATCTGATAATAAATCTTAATACAAACTGCGGAAGTCTAAATACAACTCTACCCAGAATTTGGTGTCACAGTTTCACAGATGGTCTACGAATACTACATATAAAGTCTGAAAGATAAAATATACATTGTTTCTTAATTGAGTAAAGGAAACAGGATAAAGGAAAGATAGGAGGTGACGCCAAGGCTCGCGGACGTCTGCAGGACTACCTCGGGTCGCCTGTTGGACTGAAAGCAGCAACCTCACTGCGGTCTGAAGTCTACAACACTGGGATCTGCACAAAGGAGTGCAGAATGTAATATCAGCACAACCGACCCCATGTGCTGGTAAGTGTCTAGCCTAACCTCGGCGAACTAGTGACGAGGCTAGGACCAGACTACCAAGTAAACCTGTGCAGTTATATCATAAACAGCGAAAATAGAAACAGATAATTGCAATTAAAATTGGGTAGGGGAAACATGCTTTGGGGGAATAACAGATAACAATAGAATATCAAGAGAATATAAAGAAACCCAAAATCCACTTACTAACACGGATAGGGAAAACAAATGCAGAGTTCACTTTCATTTCACATCTCGTTGCAGGAGTGCAACCTGATCCCATTTCATGTATCTCGTTGCAGGCGTGCAACCCGATCCCATTTCATATATCTCCTTGCAGGTGTGCAACCCGCTCCTATTTCACATATCTCGTTACAGGGCAGCCCGCTCTCATTTCACATATCTTGTTGCAGGAGTGCAACCCGCTCCCATTTCACATATCTTGTTGCAGGTGTGCAACCCGCTCCCATTTTTTTTATCAACACCAATCACAAAAGGGTCCCGACAAGGGAACAATAGTATCAAAACAAACATCCCGGTAAGTTAATAATAATATAACAATAACATCCCGGCAAGGGAAAAATAATAATAATAATATCCCGGCAAGGGAACAGTAATGATAATAACCTCCCGGCAAGGGAACAATAATAATAATAACATGTGAAGCGCAATAAACCACAATGGAGTCATAACAATTACAATACGAGACTCACGGGCATGCTTGACACCAACGTATAGATACTCGTCACCATGTCTATACGTCGTACTCCACAATTAACACGTAGCAAATAAGACACGACTCCTAATCCCCCAAGTTAAGGTAAGACCAAACACTTACCTCGATGCCACGAACACAATTCAAGCCTCTACTATCGCTTTACCTCTTGATTCCACCACTAATTCACTCGTATTAGCCACAAGTTACTTAATTACATCAATAAACGCTAAATGAATCAATTCTGATGCATAAAAAAGAGTTTTCCAAAGTTTTACCTAAAAAGTCAAAAATCACCCCCGGTCCCACATCGTCAAAACCCGAGGTTCGAACAAAAACTCAATTACCCATTCCCCCACGAACCCAAATATATAAATTATTTTGAAACCTCAAATCGAGGTCCAAATGGCCAATTTTAGAAAAACTTAGGTTCTACCCAAAACACTCAATTTTCCCCATGAAAAATCATTGATTTTGAGTTGAAATCATGTTAAAAGATGTTAATAATTGAAGGAAACGAGTTGAAATTGACTTACAATCGATTTGGAAGAAGAGTTGTTCTTGAAATATCGCCCTAGCGAGTTTATGTTTTGAAAAGATGCGAAAAATGGGTGATTTTCGGCTAAGTATAAAAATTGCAGGTTGCAGACATGGGAATTGCAAACAGGGTTCGCAATTGCGAACCCTGACCTCTGCTAGGTTCGCATTTGCGAAGAGGTTCTCGCATTTGCGAGATGGGAATTGTGACATTGTGTCGCATTTGCGACTGGTGGCTGAAGCTAGGGAAAATCGCATTTGCGATCAAAAACCTCGCAATTGCGAGATGGGATGGCCTGGGCTGCTTTCGCAATTGCGACAAGGCCTTCGCATTTGCGATATCGCATTTGCGAGCCAGGCCTGCAGGCATGAACACACCAGCTAAAAACCTACAATCCACCAAGTCCAAAATCCACCCCGTGGTCTATCCAAAACTCACCCGAGCCCTCGGGGCTCCAAACCAAGCATGCACACCAACCTAAAAACATCATACGGACTCGCTCGTACATTCAAATCACTAAAATAACATCAATAATTATGAATTTAGCATCAAAATCATAAAATTTCTCAAGAACTTCAAATTTTTCAATTTTCTCAAATACGATCTGATTCACGTCGTTTCAAGTCCGTTTCTTACCAAATTTCACAGACTTATCTTAAATC
>NW_027438698.1:0-46704 GCF_000715075.1 Nicotiana tabacum | reverse complement strand
ACCATGCCTTCCGCCGTGGGCCAGGATGGATCCGTCGTGGAAACGCCTAATATTTGTCCCGGACATCAAATACGGCATAAGAAACAATTTCCACCCACCCGAAATGACCACATTATATTCTTTGGCATTTTACAGCCATAAAACTGCAAATCCGCGCGAGTCCCAAATTTTTGTGTGCTATAGACCATGCCTTCCGCCTTGGGCCCGGATGGATCCGTCGTGGAATCGCCTATTATTTGTCCCGGACATCAAACAAGGCCTATGAAATAATTTCCACCCACCCGAAAAGACCACATTATATTCTTTGGCATTTTACAGCCATAAAACTGCAAATCCGCGCGAGTCCCAAATTTTTGTGTGCTATAGCCCATGCCTTCCGCCTTGGGCCCGGATGGATCCGTCGTGACAACGCCTAATATTTGTCCCGGACATCAAATACGGCATAAGAAACAATTTCCACCCACCCGAAATGACCACATTATATTCTTTGGCATTTTACAGCCATAAAACTGCAAATCCGCGCGAGTCCCAAATTATTGTGTGCTATAGCCCATGCCTTCCGCCGTGGGCCCGGATGGATCCGTCGTGGAAACGCCTAATATTTGTCCCGGACATCAAATACGGCATAAGAAACAATTTCCACCCACCCGAAATGACCACATTATATTCTTTGGCATTTTACAGCCATAAAACTGCAAATCCGCGCGAGTCCCAAATTTTTGTGTGTTATAGCCCATGCCTTCCGCCTTGGGCCCGGATGGATCCGTCGTGGAAACGCCTAATATTTGTCCCGGACATCAAACAAGGCCTATGAAATAATTTCCACCCACCCGAAATGACCACATTATATTCTTTGGCATTTTACAACAATAAAACTGAAAATCCGCGCGAGTACCAAATTTTTGTGTGCTATAGCACATGCCTTCCGCCTTGGGCCCGGATGGATCCGTCGTGACAACGCCTAATATTTGTCCCGGACATCAAATACGGCATAAGAAACAATTTCCACCCACCCGAAATGACCACATTATATTCTTTGGCATTTTACAGCCATAAAACTGCAAATCCGCGCGAGTCCCAAATTATTGTGTGCTATAGCCCATGCCTTCCGCCGTGGGCCCGGATGGATCCGTCGTGGAAACGCCTAATATTTGTCCCGGACATCAAATACGGCATAAGAAACAATTTCCACCCACCCGAAATGACCACATTATATTCTTTGGCATTTTACAGCCATAAAACTGCAAATCCGCGCGAGTCCCAAATTTTTGTGTGCTATAGACCATGCCTTCCGCCTTGGGCCCGGATGGATCCGTCGTGGAATCGCCTATTATTTGTCCCGGACATCAAACAAGGCCTATGAAATAATTTCCACCCACCCGAAAAGACCACATTATATTCTTTGGCATTTTACAGCCATAAAACTGCAAATCCGCGCGAGTCCCAAATTTTTGTGTGCTATAGCCCATGCCTTCCGCCTTGGGCCCGGATGGATCCGTCGTGACAACGCCTAATATTTGTCCCGGACATCAAATACGGCATAAGAAACAATTTCCACCCACCCGAAATGACCACATTATATTCTTTGGCATTTTACAGCCATAAAACTGCAAATCCGCGCGAGTCCCAAATTATTGTGTGCTATAGCCCATGCCTTCCGCCGTGGGCCCGGATGGATCCGTCGTGGAAACGCCTAATATTTGTCCCGGACATCAAATACGGCATAAGAAACAATTTCCACCCACCCGAAATGACCACATTATATTCTTTGGCATTTTACAGCCATAAAACTGCAAATCCGCGCGAGTCCCAAATTTTTGTGTGTTATAGCCCATGCCTTCCGCCTTGGGCCCGGATGGATCCGTCGTGGAAACGCCTAATATTTGTCCCGGACATCAAACAAGGCCTATGAAATAAT
Source organism: Nicotiana tabacum (assembly GCF_000715075.1). Classification (NCBI taxonomy): domain Eukaryota; kingdom Viridiplantae; phylum Streptophyta; class Magnoliopsida; order Solanales; family Solanaceae; genus Nicotiana; species Nicotiana tabacum. The sequence continues at coordinate 44,786 of NW_027438698.1, read as the reverse complement.
TTCCACCCACCCGAAATGACCACATTATATTCTTTGGCATTTTACAACAATAAAACTGAAAATCCGCGCGAGTACCAAATTTTTGTGTGCTATAGCACATGCCTTCCGCCTTGGGCCCGGATGGATCCGTCGTGTAAACGCCTATTATTTGTCCCGGACATCAAATACGGCATAAGAAACAATTTCCACCCACCCGAAATGACCACATTATATTCTTTAGCATTTTACAGCCATAAAACTGCAAATCCGCGCGAGTCCCAAATTTTTGTGTGCTATAGCCCATGCCTTCCGCCTTGGGCCCGGATGGATCCGTCGTGGAAACGCCTAATATTTGTCCCGGACATCAAATACGACATAAGAAACAATTTCCACCCACCCGAAATGACCACATTATATTCTTTGGCATTTTACAGCCATAAAACTGCAAATCCGCGCGAGTCCCAAATTATTGTGTGCTATAGCCCATGCCTTCCGCCGTGGGCCCGGATGGATCCGTCGTGGAAACGCCTAATATTTGTCCCGGACATCAAATACGGCATAAGAAACAATTTCCACCCACCCGAAATGACCACATTATATTCTTTGGCATTTTACAGCCATAAAACTGCAAATCCGCGCGAGTCCCAAATTTTTGTGTGCTATAGACCATGCCTTCCGCCTTGGGCCCGGATGGATCCGTCGTGGAATCGCCTATTATTTGTCCCGGACATCAAACAAGGCCTATGAAATAATTTCCACCCACCCGAAAAGACCACATTATATTCTTTGGCATTTTACAACAATAAAACTGAAAATCCGCGCGAGTACCAAATTTTTGTGTGCTATAGCACATGCCTTCCGCCTTGGGCCCGGATGGATCCGTCGTGAAAACGCCTATTATTTGTCCCGGACATCAAATACGGCATAAGAAACAATTTCCACCCACCCGAAATGACCACATTATATTCTTTGGCATTTTACAGCCATAAAACTGCAAATCCGCGCGAGTCCCAAATTTTTGTGTGCTATAGCCCATGCCTTCCGCCTTGGGCCCGGATGGATCCGTCGTGACAACGCCTAATATTTGTCCCGGACATCAAATACGGCATAAGAAACAATTTCCACCCACCCGAAATGACCACATTATATTCTTTGGCATTTTACAGCCATAAAACTGCAAATCCGCGCGAGTCCCAAATTTTTGTGTGCTATAGCGCATGCCTTCCGCCTTGGGCCCGGATGGATCCGTCGTGGAAACGCCTAATATTTGTCCCGGACATCAAATACGGCATAAGAAACAATTTCCACCCACCCGAAATGACCACATTATATTCTTTGGCATTTTACAGCCATAAAACTGCAAATCCGCGCGAGTCCCAAATTTTTGTGTGCTATAGACCATGCCTTCCGCCGTGGGCCAGGATGGATCCGTCGTGGAAACGCCTAATATTTGTCCCGGACATCAAATACGGCATAAGAAACAATTTCCACCCACCCGAAATGACCACATTATATTCTTTGGCATTTTACAGCCATAAAACTGCAAATCCGCGCGAGTCCCAAATTTTTGTGTGCTATAGACCATGCCTTCCGCCTTGGGCCCGGATGGATCCGTCGTGGAATCGCCTATTATTTGTCCCGGACATCAAACAAGGCCTATGAAATAATTTCCACCCACCCGAAAAGACCACATTATATTCTTTGGCATTTTACAGCCATAAAACTGCAAATCCGCGCGAGTCCCAAATTTTTGTGTGCTATAGCCCATGCCTTCCGCCTTGGGCCCGGATGGATCCGTCGTGACAACGCCTAATATTTGTCCCGGACATCAAATACGGCATAAGAAACAATTTCCACCCACCCGAAATGACCACATTATATTCTTTGGCATTTTACAGCCATAAAACTGCAAATCCGCGCGAGTCCCAAATTATTGTGTGCTATAGCCCATGCCTTCCGCCGTGGGCCCGGATGGATCCGTCGTGGAAACGCCTAATATTTGTCCCGGACATCAAATACGGCATAAGAAACAATTTCCACCCACCCGAAATGACCACATTATATTCTTTGGCATTTTACAGCCATAAAACTGCAAATCCGCGCGAGTCCCAAATTTTTGTGTGCTATAGACCATGCCTTCCGCCGTGGGCCAGGATGGATCCGTCGTGGAAACGCCTAATATTTGTCCCGGACATCAAACAAGGCCTATGAAATAATTTCCACCCACCCGAAATGACCACATTATATTCTTTGGCATTTTACAACAATAAAACTGAAAATCCGCGCGAGTACCAAATTTTTGTGTGCTATAGCACATGCCTTCCGCCTTGGGCCCGGATGGATCCGTCGTGTAAACGCCTATTATTTGTCCCGGACATCAAATACGGCATAAGAAACAATTTCCACCCACCCGAAATGACCACATTATATTCTTTAGCATTTTACAGCCATAAAACTGCAAATCCGCGCGAGTCCCAAATTTTTGTGTGCTATAGACCATGCCTTCCGCCGTGGGCCAGGATGGATCCGTCGTGGAAACGCCTATTATTTGTCCCGGACATCAAATACGGCATAAGAAACAATTTCCACCCACCCGAAATGACCACATTATATTCTTTGGCATTTTACAGCCATAAAACTGCAAATCCGCGCGAGTCCCAAATTTTTGTGTGCTATAGCCCATGCCTTCCGCCGTGGGCCCGGATGGATCCGTCGTGGAAACGCCTAATATTTGTCCCGGACATCAAATACGGCATAAGAAACAATTTCCACCCACCCGAAATGACCACATTATATTCTTTGGCATTTTACAGCCATAAAACTGCAAATCCGCGCGAGTCCCAAATTTTTGTGTGTTATAGCCCATGCCTTCCGCCTTGGGCCCGGATGGATCCGTCGTGGAAACGCCTAATATTTGTCCCGGACATCAAACAAGGCCTATGAAATAATTTCCACCCACCCGAAATGACCACATTATATTCTTTGGCATTTTACAACAATAAAACTGAAAATCCGCGCGAGTACCAAATTTTTGTGTGCTATAGCACATGCCTTCCGCCTTGGGCCCGGATGGATCCGTCGTGTAAACGCCTATTATTTGTCCCGGACATCAAATACGGCATAAGAAACAATTTCCACCCACCCGAAATGACCACATTATATTCTTTAGCATTTTACAGCCATAAAACTGCAAATCCGCGCGAGTCCCAAATTTTTGTGTGCTATAGACCATGCCTTCCGCCGTGGGCCAGGATGGATCCGTCGTGGAAACGCCTATTATTTGTCCCGGACATCAAATACGGCATAAGAAACAATTTCCACCCACCCGAAATGACCACATTATATTCTTTGGCATTTTACAGCCATAAAACTGCAAATCCGCGCGAGTCCCAAATTTTTGTGTGCTATAGCCCATGCCTTCCGCCGTGGGCCCGGATGGATCCGTCGTGGAAACGCCTAATATTTGTCCCGGACATCAAATACGGCATAAGAAACAATTTCCACCCACCCGAAATGACCACATTATATTCTTTGGCATTTTACAGCCATAAAACTGCAAATCCGCGCGAGTCCCAAATTTTTGTGTGCTATAGCCCATGCCTTCCGCCTTGGGCCCGGATGGATCCGTCGTGACAACGCCTAATATTTGTCCCGGACATCAAATACGGCATAAGAAACAATTTCCACCCACCCGAAATGACCACATTATATTCTTTGGCATTTTACAGCCATAAAACTGCAAATCCGCGCGAGTCCCAAATTTTTGTGTGCTATAGCGCATGCCTTCCGCCTTGGGCCCGGATGGATCCGTCGTGGAAACGCCTAATATTTGTCCCGGACATCAAATACGGCATAAGAAACAATTTCCACCCACCCGAAATGACCACATTATATTCTTTGGCATTTTACAGCCATAAAACTGCAAATCCGCGCGAGTCCCAAATTTTTGTGTGCTATAGACCATGCCTTCCGCCGTGGGCCAGGATGGATCCGTCGTGGAAACGCCTAATATTTGTCCCGGACATCAAATACGGCATAAGAAACAATTTCCACCCACCCGAAATGACCACATTATATTCTTTGGCATTTTACAGCCATAAAACTGCAAATCCGCGCGAGTCCCAAATTTTTGTGTGCTATAGACCATGCCTTCCGCCTTGGGCCCGGATGGATCCGTCGTGGAATCGCCTATTATTTGTCCCGGACATCAAACAAGGCCTATGAAATAATTTCCACCCACCCGAAAAGACCACATTATATTCTTTGGCATTTTACAACAATAAAACTGAAAATCCGCGCGAGTACCAAATTTTTGTGTGCTATAGCCCATGCCTTCCGCCTTGGGCCCGGATGGATCCGTCGTGAAAACGCCTATTATTTGTCCCGGACATCAAATACGGCATAAGAAACAATTTCCACCCACCCGAAATGACCACATTATATTCTTTGGCATTTTACAGCCATAAAACTGCAAATCCGCGCGAGTCCCAAATTTTTGTGTGCTATAGCCCATGCCTTCCGCCTTGGGCCCGGATGGATCCGTCGTGACAACGCCTAATATTTGTCCCGGACATCAAATACGGCATAAGAAACAATTTCCACCCACCCGAAATGACCACATTATATTCTTTGGCATTTTACAGCCATAAAACTGCAAATCCGCGCGAGTCCCAAATTTTTGTGTGCTATAGCGCATGCCTTCCGCCTTGGGCCCGGATGGATCCGTCGTGGAAACGCCTAATATTTGTCCCGGACATCAAATACGGCATAAGAAACAATTTCCACCCACCCGAAATGACCACATTATATTCTTTGGCATTTTACAGCCATAAAACTGCAAATCCGCGCGAGTCCCAAATTTTTGTGTGCTATAGACCATGCCTTCCGCCGTGGGCCAGGATGGATCCGTCGTGGAAACGCCTAATATTTGTCCCGGACATCAAATACGGCATAAGAAACAATTTCCACCCACCCGAAATGACCACATTATATTCTTTGGCATTTTACAGCCATAAAACTGCAAATCCGCGCGAGTCCCAAATTTTTGTGTGCTATAGACCATGCCTTCCGCCTTGGGCCCGGATGGATCCGTCGTGGAATCGCCTATTATTTGTCCCGGACATCAAACAAGGCCTATGAAATAATTTCCACCCACCCGAAAAGACCACATTATATTCTTTGGCATTTTACAGCCATAAAACTGCAAATCCGCGCGAGTCCCAAATTTTTGTGTGCTATAGCCCATGCCTTCCGCCTTGGGCCCGGATGGATCCGTCGTGACAACGCCTAATATTTGTCCCGGACATCAAATACGGCATAAGAAACAATTTCCACCCACCCGAAATGACCACATTATATTCTTTGGCATTTTACAGCCATAAAACTGCAAATCCGCGCGAGTCCCAAATTATTGTGTGCTATAGCCCATGCCTTCCGCCGTGGGCCCGGATGGATCCGTCGTGGAAACGCCTAATATTTGTCCCGGACATCAAATACGGCATAAGAAACAATTTCCACCCACCCGAAATGACCACATTATATTCTTTGGCATTTTACAGCCATAAAACTGCAAATCCGCGCGAGTCCCAAATTTTTGTGTGCTATAGACCATGCCTTCCGCCGTGGGCCAGGATGGATCCGTCGTGGAAACGCCTAATATTTGTCCCGGACATCAAACAAGGCCTATGAAATAATTTCCACCCACCCGAAATGACCACATTATATTCTTTGGCATTTTACAACAATAAAACTGAAAATCCGCGCGAGTACCAAATTTTTGTGTGCTATAGCACATGCCTTCCGCCTTGGGCCCGGATGGATCCGTCGTGTAAACGCCTATTATTTGTCCCGGACATCAAATACGGCATAAGAAACAATTTCCACCCACCCGAAATGACCACATTATATTCTTTAGCATTTTACAGCCATAAAACTGCAAATCCGCGCGAGTCCCAAATTTTTGTGTGCTATAGCCCATGCCTTCCGCCTTGGGCCCGGATGGATCCGTCGTGGAAACGCCTAATATTTGTCCCGGACATCAAACAAGGCCTATGAAATAATTTCCACCCACCCGAAATGACCACATTATATTCTTTGGCATTTTACAACAATAAAACTGAAAATCCGCGCGAGTACCAAATTTTTGTGTGCTATAGCACATGCCTTCCGCCTTGGGCCCGGATGGATCCGTCGTGTAAACGCCTATTATTTGTCCCGGACATCAAATACGGCATAAGAAACAATTTCCACCCACCCGAAAAGACCACATTATATTCTTTGGCATTTTACAGCCATAAAACTGCAAATCCGCGCGAGTCCCAAATTTTTGTGTGCTATAGCCCATGCCTTCCGCCTTGGGCCCTGATGGATCCGTCGTGAAAACGCCTATTATTTGTCCCGGACATCAAACAAGGCCTATGAAATAATTTCCACCCACCCGAAAAGACCACATTATATTCTTTGGCATTTTACAACAATAAAACTGAAAATCCGCGCGAGTACCAAATTTTTGTGTGCTATAGCACATGCCTTCCGCCTTGGGCCCGGATGGATCCGTCGTGAAAACGCCTATTATTTGTCCCGGACATCAAATACGGCATAAGAAACAATTTCCACCCACCCGAAATGACCACATTATATTCTTTGGCATTTTACAGCCATAAAACTGCAAATCCGCGCGAGTCCCAAATTTTTGTGTGTTATAGCCCATGCCTTCCGCCTTGGGCCCGGATGGATCCGTCGTGTAAACGCCTATTATTTGTCCCGGACATCAAATACGGCATAAGAAACAATTTCCACCCACCCGAAAAGACCACATTATATTCTTTGGCATTTTACAGCCATAAAACTGCAAATCCGCGCGAGTCCCAAATTTTTGTGTGCTATAGACCATGCCTTCCGCCTTGGGCCCGGATGGATCCGTCGTGGAATCGCCTATTATTTGTCCCGGACATCAAACAAGGCCTATGAAATAATTTCCACCCACCCGAAAAGACCACATTATATTCTTTGGCATTTTACAACAATAAAACTGAAAATCCGCGCGAGTACCAAATTTTTGTGTGCTATAGCACATGCCTTCCGCCTTGGGCCCGGATGGATCCGTCGTGTAAACGCCTATTATTTGTCCCGGACATCAAATACGGCATAAGAAACAATTTCCACCCACCCGAAATGACCACATTATATTCTTTAGCATTTTACAGCCATAAAACTGCAAATCCGCGCGAGTCCCAAATTTTTGTGTGCTATAGACCATGCCTTCCGCCGTGGGCCAGGATGGATCCGTCGTGGAAACGCCTATTATTTGTCCCGGACATCAAATACGGCATAAGAAACAATTTCCACCCACCCGAAATGACCACATTATATTCTTTGGCATTTTACAGCCATAAAACTGCAAATCCGCGCGAGTCCCAAATTTTTGTGTGCTATAGCCCATGCCTTCCGCCGTGGGCCCGGATGGATCCGTCGTGGAAACGCCTAATATTTGTCCCGGACATCAAATACGGCATAAGAAACAATTTCCACCCACCCGAAATGACCACATTATATTCTTTGGCATTTTACAGCCATAAAACTGCAAATCCGCGCGAGTCCCAAATTTTTGTGTGTTATAGCCCATGCCTTCCGCCTTGGGCCCGGATGGATCCGTCGTGGAAACGCCTAATATTTGTCCCGGACATCAAACAAGGCCTATGAAATAATTTCCACCCACCCGAAATGACCACATTATATTCTTTGGCATTTTACAACAATAAAACTGAAAATCCGCGCGAGTACCAAATTTTTGTGTGCTATAGCACATGCCTTCCGCCTTGGGCCCGGATGGATCCGTCGTGTAAACGCCTATTATTTGTCCCGGACATCAAATACGGCATAAGAAACAATTTCCACCCACCCGAAATGACCACATTATATTCTTTAGCATTTTACAGCCATAAAACTGCAAATCCGCGCGAGTCCCAAATTTTTGTGTGCTATAGACCATGCCTTCCGCCGTGGGCCAGGATGGATCCGTCGTGGAAACGCCTATTATTTGTCCCGGACATCAAATACGGCATAAGAAACAATTTCCACCCACCCGAAATGACCACATTATATTCTTTGGCATTTTACAGCCATAAAACTGCAAATCCGCGCGAGTCCCAAATTTTTGTGTGCTATAGCCCATGCCTTCCGCCGTGGGCCCGGATGGATCCGTCGTGGAAACGCCTAATATTTGTCCCGGACATCAAATACGGCATAAGAAACAATTTCCACCCACCCGAAATGACCACATTATATTCTTTGGCATTTTACAGCCATAAAACTGCAAATCCGCGCGAGTCCCAAATTTTTGTGTGCTATAGCCCATGCCTTCCGCCTTGGGCCCGGATGGATCCGTCGTGACAACGCCTAATATTTGTCCCGGACATCAAATACGGCATAAGAAACAATTTCCACCCACCCGAAATGACCACATTATATTCTTTGGCATTTTACAGCCATAAAACTGCAAATCCGCGCGAGTCCCAAATTTTTGTGTGCTATAGCGCATGCCTTCCGCCTTGGGCCCGGATGGATCCGTCGTGGAAACGCCTAATATTTGTCCCGGACATCAAATACGGCATAAGAAACAATTTCCACCCACCCGAAATGACCACATTATATTCTTTGGCATTTTACAGCCATAAAACTGCAAATCCGCGCGAGTCCCAAATTTTTGTGTGCTATAGACCATGCCTTCCGCCGTGGGCCAGGATGGATCCGTCGTGGAAACGCCTAATATTTGTCCCGGACATCAAATACGGCATAAGAAACAATTTCCACCCACCCGAAATGACCACATTATATTCTTTGGCATTTTACAGCCATAAAACTGCAAATCCGCGCGAGTCCCAAATTTTTGTGTGCTATAGACCATGCCTTCCGCCTTGGGCCCGGATGGATCCGTCGTGGAATCGCCTATTATTTGTCCCGGACATCAAACAAGGCCTATGAAATAATTTCCACCCACCCGAAAAGACCACATTATATTCTTTGGCATTTTACAACAATAAAACTGAAAATCCGCGCGAGTACCAAATTTTTGTGTGCTATAGCCCATGCCTTCCGCCTTGGGCCCGGATGGATCCGTCGTGAAAACGCCTATTATTTGTCCCGGACATCAAATACGGCATAAGAAACAATTTCCACCCACCCGAAATGACCACATTATATTCTTTGGCATTTTACAGCCATAAAACTGCAAATCCGCGCGAGTCCCAAATTTTTGTGTGCTATAGCCCATGCCTTCCGCCTTGGGCCCGGATGGATCCGTCGTGACAACGCCTAATATTTGTCCCGGACATCAAATACGGCATAAGAAACAATTTCCACCCACCCGAAATGACCACATTATATTCTTTGGCATTTTACAGCCATAAAACTGCAAATCCGCGCGAGTCCCAAATTTTTGTGTGCTATAGCGCATGCCTTCCGCCTTGGGCCCGGATGGATCCGTCGTGGAAACGCCTAATATTTGTCCCGGACATCAAATACGGCATAAGAAACAATTTCCACCCACCCGAAATGACCACATTATATTCTTTGGCATTTTACAGCCATAAAACTGCAAATCCGCGCGAGTCCCAAATTTTTGTGTGCTATAGACCATGCCTTCCGCCGTGGGCCAGGATGGATCCGTCGTGGAAACGCCTAATATTTGTCCCGGACATCAAATACGGCATAAGAAACAATTTCCACCCACCCGAAATGACCACATTATATTCTTTGGCATTTTACAGCCATAAAACTGCAAATCCGCGCGAGTCCCAAATTTTTGTGTGCTATAGACCATGCCTTCCGCCTTGGGCCCGGATGGATCCGTCGTGGAATCGCCTATTATTTGTCCCGGACATCAAACAAGGCCTATGAAATAATTTCCACCCACCCGAAAAGACCACATTATATTCTTTGGCATTTTACAGCCATAAAACTGCAAATCCGCGCGAGTCCCAAATTTTTGTGTGCTATAGCCCATGCCTTCCGCCTTGGGCCCGGATGGATCCGTCGTGACAACGCCTAATATTTGTCCCGGACATCAAATACGGCATAAGAAACAATTTCCACCCACCCGAAATGACCACATTATATTCTTTGGCATTTTACAGCCATAAAACTGCAAATCCGCGCGAGTCCCAAATTATTGTGTGCTATAGCCCATGCCTTCCGCCGTGGGCCCGGATGGATCCGTCGTGGAAACGCCTAATATTTGTCCCGGACATCAAATACGGCATAAGAAACAATTTCCACCCACCCGAAATGACCACATTATATTCTTTGGCATTTTACAGCCATAAAACTGCAAATCCGCGCGAGTCCCAAATTTTTGTGTGCTATAGACCATGCCTTCCGCCGTGGGCCAGGATGGATCCGTCGTGGAAACGCCTAATATTTGTCCCGGACATCAAACAAGGCCTATGAAATAATTTCCACCCACCCGAAATGACCACATTATATTCTTTGGCATTTTACAACAATAAAACTGAAAATCCGCGCGAGTACCAAATTTTTGTGTGCTATAGCACATGCCTTCCGCCTTGGGCCCGGATGGATCCGTCGTGTAAACGCCTATTATTTGTCCCGGACATCAAATACGGCATAAGAAACAATTTCCACCCACCCGAAATGACCACATTATATTCTTTAGCATTTTACAGCCATAAAACTGCAAATCCGCGCGAGTCCCAAATTTTTGTGTGCTATAGACCATGCCTTCCGCCGTGGGCCAGGATGGATCCGTCGTGGAAACGCCTATTATTTGTCCCGGACATCAAATACGGCATAAGAAACAATTTCCACCCACCCGAAATGACCACATTATATTCTTTGGCATTTTACAGCCATAAAACTGCAAATCCGCGCGAGTCCCAAATTTTTGTGTGCTATAGCCCATGCCTTCCGCCGTGGGCCCGGATGGATCCGTCGTGGAAACGCCTAATATTTGTCCCGGACATCAAATACGGCATAAGAAACAATTTCCACCCACCCGAAATGACCACATTATATTCTTTGGCATTTTACAGCCATAAAACTGCAAATCCGCGCGAGTCCCAAATTTTTGTGTGTTATAGCCCATGCCTTCCGCCTTGGGCCCGGATGGATCCGTCGTGGAAACGCCTAATATTTGTCCCGGACATCAAACAAGGCCTATGAAATAATTTCCACCCACCCGAAATGACCACATTATATTCTTTGGCATTTTACAACAATAAAACTGAAAATCCGCGCGAGTACCAAATTTTTGTGTGCTATAGCACATGCCTTCCGCCTTGGGCCCGGATGGATCCGTCGTGTAAACGCCTATTATTTGTCCCGGACATCAAATACGGCATAAGAAACAATTTCCACCCACCCGAAATGACCACATTATATTCTTTAGCATTTTACAGCCATAAAACTGCAAATCCGCGCGAGTCCCAAATTTTTGTGTGCTATAGACCATGCCTTCCGCCGTGGGCCAGGATGGATCCGTCGTGGAAACGCCTATTATTTGTCCCGGACATCAAATACGGCATAAGAAACAATTTCCACCCACCCGAAATGACCACATTATATTCTTTGGCATTTTACAACAATAAAACTGAAAATCCGCGCGAGTACCAAATTTTTGTGTGCTATAGCCCATGCCTTCCGCCTTGGGCCCGGATGGATCCGTCGTGAAAACGCCTATTATTTGTCCCGGACATCAAATACGGCATAAGAAACAATTTCCACCCACCCGAAATGACCACATTATATTCTTTGGCATTTTACAGCCATAAAACTGCAAATCCGCGCGAGTCCCAAATTTTTGTGTGCTATAGCCCATGCCTTCCGCCTTGGGCCCGGATGGATCCGTCGTGAAAACGCCTATTATTTGTCCCGGACATCAAATACGGCATAAGAAACAATTTCCACCCACCCGAAAAGACCACATTATATTCTTTGGCATTTTACAGCCATAAAACTGCAAATCCGCGCGAGTCCCAAATTTTTGTGTGCTATAGCCCATGCCTTCCGCCTTGGGCCCTGATGGATCCGTCGTGAAAACGCCTATTATTTGTCCCGGACATCAAATACGGCATAAGAAACAATTTCCACCCACCCGAAATGACAACATTATATTCTTTGGCATTTTACAGCCATAAAACTGCAAATCCGCGCGAGTCCCAAATTTTTGTGTGCTATAGCCCATGCCTTCCGCCTTGGGCCCGGATGGATCCGTCGTGAAAACGCCTATTATTTGTCCCGGACATCAAATACGGCATAAGAAACAATTTCCACCCACCCGAAAAGACCACATTATATTCTTTGGCATTTTACAGCCATAAAACTGCAAATCCGCGCGAGTCCCAAATTTTTGTGTGCTATAGCCCATGCCTTCCGCCGTGGGCCCGGATGGATCCGTCGTGGAAACGCCTAATATTTGTCCCGGACATCAAATACGGCATAAGAAACAATTTCCACCCACCCGAAATGACCACATTATATTCTTTGGCATTTTACAACAATAAAACTGAAAATCCGCGCGAGTACCAAATTTTTGTGTGCTATAGCCCATGCCTTCCGCCTTGGGCCCGGATGTATCCGTCGTGGAAACGCCTAATATTTGTCCCGGACATCAAACAAGGCCTATGAAATAATTTCCACCCACCCGAAATGACCACATTATATTCTTTGGCATTTTACAGCAATAAAACTGCAAATCCGCGCGAGTCCCAAATTTTTGTGTGCTATAGCCCATGCCTTCCGCCTTGGGCCCGGATGGATCCGTCGTGGAAACGCCTAATATTTGTCCCGGACATCAAATACGACATAAGAAACAATTTCCACCCACCCGAAATGACCACATTATATTCTTTGGCATTTTACAGCCATAAAACTGCAAATCCGCGCGAGTCCCAAATTTTTGTGTGCTATAGACCATGCCTTCCGCCGTGGGCCAGGATGGATCCGTCGTGGAAACGCCTAATATTTGTCCCGGACATCAAACAAGGCCTATGAAATAATTTCCACCCACCCGAAATGACCACATTATATTCTTTGGCATTTTACAGCCATAAAACTGAAAATCCGCGCGAGTCCCAAATTTTTGTGTGCTATAGCCCATGCCTTCCGCCTTGGGCCCGGATGGATCCGTCGTGAAAACGCCTATTATTTGTCCCGGACATCAAATACGGCATAAGAAACAATTTCCACCCACCCGAAATGACCACATTATATTCTTTAGCATTTTACAGCCATAAAACTGCAAATCCGCGCGAGTCCCAAATTTTTGTGTGCTATAGACCATGCCTTCCGCCGTGGGCCAGGATGGATCCGTCGTGGAAACGCCTATTATTTGTCCCGGACATCAAATACGGCATAAGAAACAATTTCCACCCACCCGAAATGACCACATTATATTCTTTGGCATTTTACAGCCATAAAACTGCAAATCCGCGCGAGTCCCAAATTTTTGTGTGCTATAGCCCATGCCTTCCGCCGTGGGCCCGGATGGATCCGTCGTGACAACGCCTAATATTTGTCCCGGACATCAAATACGGCATAAGAAACAATTTCCACCCACCCGAAATGACCACATTATATTCTTTGGCATTTTACAGCCATAAAACTGCAAATCCGCGCGAGTCCCAAATTTTTGTGTGTTATAGCCCATGCCTTCCGCCTTGGGCCCGGATGGATCCGTCGTGGAAACGCCTAATATTTGTCCCGGACATCAAACAAGGCCTATGAAATAATTTCCACCCACCCGAAATGACCACATTATATTCTTTGGCATTTTACAACAATAAAACTGAAAATCCGCGCGAGTACCAAATTTTTGTGTGCTATAGCACATGCCTTCCGCCTTGGGCCCGGATGGATCCGTCGTGTAAACGCCTATTATTTGTCCCGGACATCAAATACGGCATAAGAAACAATTTCCACCCACCCGAAATGACCACATTATATTCTTTAGCATTTTACAGCCATAAAACTGCAAATCCGCGCGAGTCCCAAATTTTTGTGTGCTATAGACCATGCCTTCCGCCGTGGGCCAGGATGGATCCGTCGTGTAAACGCCTATTATTTGTCCCGGACATCAAATACGGCATAAGAAACAATTTCCACCCACCCGAAATGACCACATTATATTCTTTGGCATTTTACAGCCATAAAACTGCAAATCCGCGCGAGTCCCAAATTTTTGTGTGCTATAGCCCATGCCTTCCGCCTTGGGCCCGGATGGATCCGTCGTGGAAACGCCTAATATTTGTCCCGGACATCAAATACGACATAAGAAACAATTTCCACCCACCCGAAATGACCACATTATATTCTTTGGCATTTTACAGCCATAAAACTGCAAATCCGCGCGAGTCCCAAATTTTTGTGTGCTATAGCGCATGCCTTCCGCCTTGGGCCCGGATGGATCCGTCGTGGAAACGCCTAATATTTGTCCCGGACATCAAATACGGCATAAGAAACAATTTCCACCCACCCGAAATGACCACATTATATTCTTTGGCATTTTACAGCCATAAAACTGCAAATCCGCGCGAGTCCCAAATTTTTGTGTGCTATAGACCATGCCTTCCGCCGTGGGCCAGGATGGATCCGTCGTGGAAACGCCTAATATTTGTCCCGGACATCAAATACGGCATAAGAAACAATTTCCACCCACCCGAAATGACCACATTATATTCTTTGGCATTTTACAGCCATAAAACTGCAAATCCGCGCGAGTCCCAAATTTTTGTGTGCTATAGACCATGCCTTCCGCCTTGGGCCCGGATGGATCCGTCGTGGAATCGCCTATTATTTGTCCCGGACATCAAACAAGGCCTATGAAATAATTTCCACCCACCCGAAAAGACCACATTATATTCTTTGGCATTTTACAGCCATAAAACTGCAAATCCGCGCGAGTCCCAAATTTTTGTGTGCTATAGCCCATGCCTTCCGCCTTGGGCCCGGATGGATCCGTCGTGACAACGCCTAATATTTGTCCCGGACATCAAATACGGCATAAGAAACAATTTCCACCCACCCGAAATGACCACATTATATTCTTTGGCATTTTACAGCCATAAAACTGCAAATCCGCGCGAGTCCCAAATTATTGTGTGCTATAGCCCATGCCTTCCGCCGTGGGCCCGGATGGATCCGTCGTGGAAACGCCTAATATTTGTCCCGGACATCAAATACGGCATAAGAAACAATTTCCACCCACCCGAAATGACCACATTATATTCTTTGGCATTTTACAGCCATAAAACTGCAAATCCGCGCGAGTCCCAAATTTTTGTGTGTTATAGCCCATGCCTTCCGCCTTGGGCCCGGATGGATCCGTCGTGGAAACGCCTAATATTTGTCCCGGACATCAAACAAGGCCTATGAAATAATTTCCACCCACCCGAAATGACCACATTATATTCTTTGGCATTTTACAACAATAAAACTGAAAATCCGCGCGAGTACCAAATTTTTGTGTGCTATAGCACATGCCTTCCGCCTTGGGCCCGGATGGATCCGTCGTGTAAACGCCTATTATTTGTCCCGGACATCAAATACGGCATAAGAAACAATTTCCACCCACCCGAAATGACCACATTATATTCTTTAGCATTTTACAGCCATAAAACTGCAAATCCGCGCGAGTCCCAAATTTTTGTGTGCTATAGCCCATGCCTTCCGCCTTGGGCCCGGATGGATCCGTCGTGGAAACGCCTAATATTTGTCCCGGACATCAAATACGACATAAGAAACAATTTCCACCCACCCGAAATGACCACATTATATTCTTTGGCATTTTACAGCCATAAAACTGCAAATCCGCGCGAGTCCCAAATTATTGTGTGCTATAGCCCATGCCTTCCGCCGTGGGCCAGGATGGATCCGTCGTGGAAACGCCTAATATTTGTCCCGGACATCAAATACGGCATAAGAAACAATTTCCACCCACCCGAAATGACCACATTATATTCTTTGGCATTTTACAGCCATAAAACTGCAAATCCGCGCGAGTCCCAAATTTTTGTGTGCTATAGACCATGCCTTCCGCCTTGGGCCCGGATGGATCCGTCGTGGAAACGCCTAATATTTGTCCCGGACATCAAACAAGGCCTATGAAATAATTTCCACCCACCCGAAATGACCACATTATATTCTTTGGCATTTTACAGCCATAAAACTGAAAATCCGCGCGAGTACCAAATTTTTGTGTGCTATAGCCCATGCCTTCCGCCTTGGGCCCGGATGGATCCGTCGTGAAAACGCCTATTATTTGTCCCGGACATCAAATACGGCATAAGAAACAATTTCCACCCACCCGAAATGACCACATTATATTCTTTGGCATTTTACAGCCATAAAACTGCAAATCCGCGCGAGTCCCAAATTTTTGTGTGCTATAGCCCATGCCTTCCGCCTTGGGCCCGGATGGATCCGTCGTGACAACGCCTAATATTTGTCCCGGACATCAAATACGGCATAAGAAACAATTTCCACCCACCCGAAATGACCACATTATATTCTTTGGCATTTTACAGCCATAAAACTGCAAATCCGCGCGAGTCCCAAATTATTGTGTGCTATAGCCCATGCCTTCCGCCGTGGGCCAGGATGGATCCGTCGTGGAAACGCCTAATATTTGTCCCGGACATCAAATACGGCATAAGAAACAATTTCCACCCACCCGAAATGACCACATTATATTCTTTGGCATTTTACAGCCATAAAACTGCAAATCCGCGCGAGTCCCAAATTTTTGTGTGTTATAGCCCATGCCTTCCGCCTTGGGCCCGGATGGATCCGTCGTGGAAACGCCTAATATTTGTCCCGGACATCAAACAAGGCCTATGAAATAATTTCCACCCACCCGAAATGACCACATTATATTCTTTGGCATTTTACAACAATAAAACTGAAAATCCGCGCGAGTACCAAATTTTTGTGTGCTATAGCACATGCCTTCCGCCTTGGGCCCGGATGGATCCGTCGTGTAAACGCCTATTATTTGTCCCGGACATCAAATACGGCATAAGAAACAATTTCCACCCACCCGAAATGACCACATTATATTCTTTGGCATTTTACAGCCATAAAACTGCAAATCCGCGCGAGTCCCAAATTTTTATGTGCTATAGCCCATGCCTTCCGCCTTGGGCCCGGATGGATCCGTCGTGGAAACGCCTAATATTTGTCCCGGACATCAAATACGACATAAGAAACAATTTCCACCCACCCGAAATGACCACATTATATTCTTTGGCATTTTACAGCCATAAAACTGCAAATCCGCGCGAGTCCCAAATTTTTGTGTGCTATAGACCATGCCTTCCGCCTTGGGCCCGGATGGATCCGTCGTGGAAACGCCTAATATTTGTCCCGGACATCAAACAAGGCCTATGAAATAATTTCCACCCACCCGAAATGACCACATTATATTCTTTGGCATTTTACAGCCATAAAACTGAAAATCCGCGCGAGTACCAAATTTTTGTGTGCTATAGCCCATGCCTTCCGCCTTGGGCCCGGATGGATCCGTCGTGAAAACGCCTATTATTTGTCCCGGACATCAAATACGGCATAAGAAACAATTTCCACCCACCCGAAATGACCACATTATATTCTTTGGCATTTTACAGCCATAAAACTGCAAATCCGCGCGAGTCCCAAATTTTTGTGTGCTATAGCCCATGCCTTCCGCCTTGGGCCCGGATGGATCCGTCGTGAAAACGCCTATTATTTGTCCCGGACATCAAATACGGCATAAGAAACAATTTCCACCCACCCGAAATGACCACATTATATTCTTTGGCATTTTACAGCCATAAAACTGCAAATCCGCGCGAGTCCCAAATTTTTGTGTTCTATAGCCCATGCCTTCCGCCTTGGGCCAGGATGGATCCGTCGTGACAACGCCTAATATTTGTCCCGGACATCAAATATGACATAAGAAACAATTTCCACCCACCCGAAATGACCACATTATATTCTTTGGCATTTTACAGCCATAAAACTGCAAATCCGCGCGAGTCCCAAATTTTTGTGTGCTATAGACCATGCCTTCCGCCTTGGGCCCGGATGGATCCGTCGTGGAAACGCCTAATATTTGTCCCGGAAATCAAACAAGGCCTATGAAATAATTTCCACCCACCCGAAATGACCACATTATATTCTTTGGCATTTTACAGCCATAAAACTGCAAATCCGCGCGAGTCCCAAATTTTTGTGTGCTATAGCGCATGCCTTCCGCCTTGGGCCCGGATGGATCCGTCGTGGAAACGCCTAATATTTGTCCCGGACATCAAATACGGCATAAGAAACAATTTCCACCCACCCGAAATGACCACATTATATTCTTTGGCATTTTACAGCCATAAAACTGCAAATCCGCGCGAGTCCCAAATTTTTGTGTGCTATAGCCCATGCCTTCCGCCTTGGGCCCGGATGGATCCGTCGTGGAATCGCCTATTATTTGTCCCGGACATCAAACAAGGCCTATGAAATAATTTCCACCCACCCGAAATGACCACATTATATTCTTTGGCATTTTACAGCCATAAAACTGCAAATCCGCGCGAGTACCAAATTTTTGTGTGCTATAGCACATGCCTTCCGCCTTGGGCCCGGATGGATCCGTCGTGTAAACGCCTATTATTTGTCCCGGACATCAAATACGGCATAAGAAACAATTTCCACCCACCCGAAATGACCACATTATATTCTTTGGCATTTTACAGCCATAAAACTGCAAATCCGCGCGAGTCCCAAATTTTTGTGTGCTATAGCCCATGCCTTCCGCCTTGGGCCCGGATGGATCCGTCGTGGAAACGCCTAATATTTGTCCCGGACATCAAATACGACATAAGAAACAATTTCCACCCACCCGAAATGACCACATTATATTCTTTGGCATTTTACAGCCATAAAACTGCAAATCCGCGCGAGTCCCAAATTTTTGTGTGCTATAGCCCATGCCTTCCGCCTTGGGCCCGGATGGATCCGTCATGAAAACGCCTATTATTCGTCCCGGACATCAAATACGGCATAAGAAACAATTTCCACCCACCCGAAATGACCACATTATATTCTTTGGCATTTTACAGCCATAAAACTGCAAATCCGCGCGAGTCCCAAATTTTTGTGTGCTATAGCCCATGCCTTCCGCCTTGGGCCCGGATGGATCCGTCGTGAAAACGCCTATTATTTGTCCCGGACATCAAATACGGCATAAGAAACAATTTCCACCCACCCGAAAAGACCACATTATATTCTTTGGCATTTTACAGCCATAAAACTGCAAATCCGCGCGAGTCCCAAATTTTTGTGTGCTATAGCCCATGCCTTCCGCCTTGGGCCCGGATGGATCCGTCGTGAAAACGCCTAATATTTGTCCCGGACATCAAATACGGCATAAGAAACAATTTCCACCCACCCGAAATGACCACATTATATTCTTTGGCATTTTACAGCCATAAAACTGCAAATCCGCGCGAGTCCCAAATTTTTGTGTGTTATAGCCCATGCCTTCCGCCTTGGGCCCGGATGGATCCGTCGTGACAACGCCTAATATTTGTCCCGGACATCAAATACGGCATAAGAAACAATTTCCACCCACCCGAAATGACCACATTATATTCTTTGGCATTTTACAGCCATAAAACTGCAAATCCGCGCGAGTCCCAAATTATTGTGTGCTATAGCCCATGCCTTCCGCCGTGGGCCCGGATGGATCCGTCGTGGAAACGCCTAATATTTGTCCCGGACATCAAATACGGCATAAGAAACAATTTCCACCCACCCGAAATGACCACATTATATTCTTTGGCATTTTACAACAATAAAACTGAAAATCCGCGCGAGTACCAAATTTTTGTGTGCTATAGCCCATGCCTTCCGCCTTGGGCCCGGATGTATCCGTCGTGGAAACGCCTAATATTTGTCCCGGACATCAAACAAGGCCTATGAAATAATTTCCACCCACCCGAAATGACCACATTATATTCTTTGGCATTTTACAGCAATAAAACTGAAAATCCGCGCGAGTACCAAATTTTTGTGTGCTATAGCACATGCCTTCCGCCTTGGGCCCGGATGGATCCGTCGTGTAAACGCCTATTATTTGTCCCGGACATCAAATACGGCATAAGAAACAATTTCCACCCACCCGAAATGACCACATTATATTCTTTGGCATTTTACAGCCATAAAACTGCAAATCCGCGCGAGTCCCAAATTTTTGTGTGCTATAGCCCATGCCTTCCGCCTTGGGCCCGGATGGATCCGTCGTGGAAACGCCTAATATTTGTCCCGGACATCAAATACGACATAAGAAACAATTTCCACCCACCCGAAATGACCACATTATATTCTTTGGCATTTTACAGCCATAAAACTGCAAATCCGCGCGAGTCCCAAATTTTTGTGTGCTATAGCCCATGCCTTCCGCCTTGGGCCCGGATGGATCCGTCATGAAAACGCCTATTATTCGTCCCGGACATCAAATACGGCATAAGAAACAATTTCCACCCACCCGAAATGACCACATTATATTCTTTGGCATTTTACAGCCATAAAACTGCAAATCCGCGCGAGTCCCAAATTTTTGTGTGCTATAGCCCATGCCTTCCGCCTTGGGCCCGGATGGATCCGTCGTGAAAACGCCTATTATTTGTCCCGGACATCAAATACGGCATAAGAAACAATTTCCACCCACCCGAAAAGACCACATTATATTCTTTGGCATTTTACAGCCATAAAACTGCAAATCCGCGCGAGTCCCAAATTTTTGTGTGCTATAGCCCATGCCTTCCGCCTTGGGCCCTGATGGATCCGTCGTGAAAACGCCTATTATTTGTCCCGGACATCAAATACGGCATAAGAAACAATTTCCACCCACCCGAAATGACAACATTATATTCTTTGGCATTTTACAGCCATAAAACTGCAAATCCGCGCGAGTCCCAAATTTTTGTGTGCTATAGCCCATGCCTTCCGCCTTGGGCCCGGATGGATCCGTCGTGAAAACGCCTATTATTTGTCCCGGACATCAAATACGGCATAAGAAACAATTTCCACCCACCCGAAAAGACCACATTATATTCTTTGGCATTTTACAGCCATAAAACTGCAAATCCGCGCGAGTCCCAAATTTTTGTGTGCTATAGCCCATGCCTTCCGCCTTGGGCCCGGATGGATCCGTCGTGACAACGCCTAATATTTGTCCCGGACATCAAATACGGCATAAGAAACAATTTCCACCCACCCGAAATGACCACATTATATTCTTTGGCATTTTACAGCCATAAAACTGCAAATCCGCGCGAGTCCCAAATTATTGTGTGCTATAGCCCATGCCTTCCGCCGTGGGCCCGGATGGATCCGTCGTGACAACGCCTAATATTTGTCCCGGACATCAAATACGGCATAAGAAACAATTTCCACCCACCCGAAATGACCACATTATATTCTTTGGCATTTTACAGCCATAAAACTGCAAATCCGCGCGAGTCCCAAATTATTGTGTGCTATAGCCCATGCCTTCCGCCGTGGGCCCGGATGGATCCGTCGTGGAAACGCCTAATATTTGTCCCGGACATCAAATACGGCATAAGAAACAATTTCCACCCACCCGAAATGACCACATTATATTCTTTGGCATTTTACAACAATAAAACTGAAAATCCGCGCGAGTACCAAATTTTTGTGTGCTATAGCCCATGCCTTCCGCCTTGGGCCCGGATGTATCCGTCGTGGAAACGCCTAATATTTGTCCCGGACATCAAACAAGGCCTATGAAATAATTTCCACCCACCCGAAATGACCACATTATATTCTTTGGCATTTTACAGCAATAAAACTGAAAATCCGCGCGAGTACCAAATTTTTGTGTGCTATAGCACATGCCTTCCGCCTTGGGCCCGGATGGATCCGTCGTGTAAACGCCTATTATTTGTCCCGGACATCAAATACGGCATAAGAAACAATTTCCACCCACCCGAAATGACCACATTATATTCTTTGGCATTTTACAGCCATAAAACTGCAAATCCGCGCGAGTCCCAAATTTTTGTGTGCTATAGCCCATGCCTTCCGCCTTGGGCCCGGATGGATCCGTCGTGGAAACGCCTAATATTTGTCCCGGACATCAAATACGACATAAGAAACAATTTCCACCCACCCGAAATGACCACATTATATTCTTTGGCATTTTACAGCCATAAAACTGCAAATCCGCGCGAGTCCCAAATTTTTGTGTGCTATAGCCCATGCCTTCCGCCTTGGGCCCGGATGGATCCGTCATGAAAACGCCTATTATTCGTCCCGGACATCAAATACGGCATAAGAAACAATTTCCACCCACCCGAAATGACCACATTATATTCTTTGGCATTTTACAGCCATAAAACTGCAAATCCGCGCGAGTCCCAAATTTTTGTGTGCTATAGCCCATGCCTTCCGCCTTGGGCCCGGATGGATCCGTCGTGAAAACGCCTATTATTTGTCCCGGACATCAAATACGGCATAAGAAACAATTTCCACCCACCCGAAAAGACCACATTATATTCTTTGGCATTTTACAGCCATAAAACTGCAAATCCGCGCGAGTCCCAAATTTTTGTGTGTTATAGCCCATGCCTTCCGCCTTGGGCCCGGATGGATCCGTCGTGACAACGCCTAATATTTGTCCCGGACATCAAATACGGCATAAGAAACAATTTCCACCCACCCGAAATGACCACATTATATTCTTTGGCATTTTACAGCCATAAAACTACAAATCCGCGCGAGTCCCAAATTATTGTGTGCTATAGCCCATGCCTTCCGCCGTGGGCCCGGATGGATCCGTCGTGGAAACGCCTAATATTAGTCCCGGACATCAAATACGGCATAAGAAACAATTTCCACCCACCCGAAATGACCACATTATATTCTTTGGCATTTTACAGCCATAAAACTGCAAATCCGCGCGAGTCCCAAATTATTGTGTGCTATAGCCCATGCCTTCCGCCGTGGGCCCGGATGGATCCGTCGTGGAAACGCCTAATATTTGTCCCGGACATCAAATACGGCATAAGAAACAATTTCCACCCACCCGAAATGACCACATTATATTCTTTGGCATTTTACAGCCATAAAACTGCAAATCCGCGCGAGTCCCAAATTTTTGTGTGCTATAGACCATGCCTTCCGCCTTGGGCCCGGATGGATCCGTCGTGGAATCGCCTATTATTTGTCCCGGACATCAAACAAGGCCTATGAAATAATTTCCACCCACCCGAAAAGACCACATTATATTCTTTGGCATTTTACAGCCATAAAACTGCAAATCCGCGCGAGTCCCAAATTTTTGTGTGCTATAGCCCATGCCTTCCGCCTTGGGCCCGGATGGATCCGTCGTGACAACGCCTAATATTTGTCCCGGACATCAAATACGGCATAAGAAACAATTTCCACCCACCCGAAATGACCACATTATATTCTTTGGCATTTTACAGCCATAAAACTGCAAATCCGCGCGAGTCCCAAATTATTGTGTGCTATAGCCCATGCCTTCCGCCGTGGGCCCGGATGGATCCGTCGTGGAAACGCCTAATATTTGTCCCGGACATCAAATACGGCATAAGAAACAATTTCCACCCACCCGAAATGACCACATTATATTCTTTGGCATTTTACAGCCATAAAACTGCAAATCCGCGCGAGTCCCAAATTTTTGTGTGTTATAGCCCATGCCTTCCGCCTTGGGCCCGGATGGATCCGTCGTGGAAACGCCTAATATTTGTCCCGGACATCAAACAAGGCCTATGAAATAATTTCCACCCACCCGAAATGACCACATTATATTCTTTGGCATTTTACAACAATAAAACTGAAAATCCGCGCGAGTACCAAATTTTTGTGTGCTATAGCACATGCCTTCCGCCTTGGGCCCGGATGGATCCGTCGTGTAAACGCCTATTATTTGTCCCGGACATCAAATACGGCATAAGAAACAATTTCCACCCACCCGAAATGACCACATTATATTCTTTGGCATTTTACAGCCATAAAACTGCAAATCCGCGCGAGTCCCAAATTTTTGTGTGCTATAGCCCATGCCTTCCGCCTTGGGCCCGGATGGATCCGTCGTGGAAACGCCTAATATTTGTCCCGGACATCAAATACGACATAAGAAACAATTTCCACCCACCCGAAATGACCACATTATATTCTTTGGCATTTTACAGCCATAAAACTGCAAATCCGCGCGAGTCCCAAATTTTTGTGTGCTATAGCCCATGCCTTCCGCCTTGGGCCCGGATGGATCCGTCATGAAAACGCCTATTATTTGTCCCGGACATCAAATACGGCATAAGAAACAATTTCCACCCACCCGAAATGACCACATTATATTCTTTGGCATTTTACAGCCATAAAACTGCAAATCCGCGCGAGTCCCAAATTTTTGTGTGCTATAGCCCATGCCTTCCGCCTTGGGCCCGGATGGATCCGTCGTGAAAACGCCTATTATTTGTCCCGGACATCAAATACGGCATAAGAAACAATTTCCACCCACCCGAAAAGACCACATTATATTCTTTGGCATTTTACAGCCATAAAACTGCAAATCCGCGCGAGTCCCAAATTTTTGTGTGCTATAGCCCATGCCTTCCGCCTTGGGCCCGGATGGATCCGTCGTGACAACGCCTAATATTTGTCCCGGACATCAAATACGGCATAAGAAACAATTTCCACCCACCCGAAATGACCACATTATATTCTTTGGCATTTTACAGCCATAAAACTGCAAATCCGCGCGAGTCCCAAATTATTGTGTGCTATAGCCCATGCCTTCCGCCGTGGGCCCGGATGGATCCGTCGTGACAACGCCTAATATTTGTCCCGGACATCAAATACGGCATAAGAAACAATTTCCACCCACCCGAAATGACCACATTATATTCTTTGGCATTTTACAGCCATAAAACTGCAAATCCGCGCGAGTCCCAAATTATTGTGTGCTATAGCCCATGCCTTCCGCCGTGGGCCCGGATGGATCCGTCGTGGAAACGCCTAATATTTGTCCCGGACATCAAATACGGCATAAGAAACAATTTCCACCCACCCGAAATGACCACATTATATTCTTTGGCATTTTACAACAATAAAACTGAAAATCCGCGCGAGTACCAAATTTTTGTGTGCTATAGCCCATGCCTTCCGCCTTGGGCCCGGATGTATCCGTCGTGGAAACGCCTAATATTTGTCCCGGACATCAAACAAGGCCTATGAAATAATTTCCACCCACCCGAAATGACCACATTATATTCTTTGGCATTTTACAGCAATAAAACTGAAAATCCGCGCGAGTACCAAATTTTTGTGTGCTATAGCACATGCCTTCCGCCTTGGGCCCGGATGGATCCGTCGTGTAAACGCCTATTATTTGTCCCGGACATCAAATACGGCATAAGAAACAATTTCCACCCACCCGAAATGACCACATTATATTCTTTGGCATTTTACAGCCATAAAACTGCAAATCCGCGCGAGTCCCAAATTTTTGTGTGCTATAGCCCATGCCTTCCGCCTTGGGCCCGGATGGATCCGTCGTGGAAACGCCTAATATTTGTCCCGGACATCAAATACGACATAAGAAACAATTTCCACCCACCCGAAATGACCACATTATATTCTTTGGCATTTTACAGCCATAAAACTGCAAATCCGCGCGAGTCCCAAATTTTTGTGTGCTATAGCCCATGCCTTCCGCCTTGGGCCCGGATGGATCCGTCATGAAAACGCCTATTATTCGTCCCGGACATCAAATACGGCATAAGAAACAATTTCCACCCACCCGAAATGACCACATTATATTCTTTGGCATTTTACAGCCATAAAACTGCAAATCCGCGCGAGTCCCAAATTTTTGTGTGCTATAGCCCATGCCTTCCGCCTTGGGCCCGGATGGATCCGTCGTGAAAACGCCTATTATTTGTCCCGGACATCAAATACGGCATAAGAAACAATTTCCACCCACCCGAAATGACCACATTATATTCTTTGGCATTTTACAGCCATAAAACTGCAAATCCGCGCGAGTCCCAAATTTTTGTGTGCTATAGCCCATGCCTTCCGCCTTGGGCCCTGATGGATCCGTCGTGAAAACGCCTAATATTTGTCCCGGACATCAAATACGGCATAAGAAACAATTTCCACCCACCCGAAATGACAACATTATATTCTTTGGCATTTTACAGCCATAAAACTGCAAATCCGCGCGAGTCCCAAATTATTGTGTGCTATAGCCCATGCCTTCCGCCGTGGGCCCGGATGGATCCGTCGTGGAAACGCCTAATATTTGTCCCGGACATCAAATACGGCATAAGAAACAATTTCCACCCACCCGAAATGACCACATTATATTCTTTGGCATTTTACAGCCATAAAACTGAAAATCCGCGCGAGTACCAAATTTTTGTGTGCTATAGCCCATGCCTTCCGCCTTGGGCCCGGATGGATCCGTCATGAAAATGCCTATTATTTGTCCCGGACATCAAATACGGCATAAGAAACAATTTCCACCCACTCGAAATGACCACATTATATTCTTTGGCATTTTACAGCCATAAAACTGCAAATCCGCGCGAGTCCCAAATTTTTGGGTGCTATAGACCATGCCTTCCGCCTTGGGCCCGGATGGATCCGTCGTGGAATCGCCTATTATTTGTCCCGGACATCAAACAAGGCCTATGAAATAATTTCCACCCACCCGAAAAGACCACATTATATTCTTTGGCATTTTACAGCCATAAAACTGCAAATCCGCGCGAGTCCCAAATTTTTGTGTGCTATAGCCCATGCCTTCCGCCTTGGGCCCGGATGGATCCGTCGTGACAACGCCTAATATTTGTCCCGGACATCAAATACGGCATAAGAAACAATTTCCACCCACCCGAAATGACCACATTATATTCTTTGGCATTTTACAGCCATAAAACTGCAAATCCGCGCGAGTCCCAAATTATTGTGTGCTATAGCCCATGCCTTCCGCCTTGGGCCCGGATGGATCCGTCGTGACAACGCCTAATATTTGTCCCGGACATCAAATACGGCATAAGAAACAATTTCCACCCACCCGAAATGACCACATTATATTCTTTGGCATTTTACAGCCATAAAACTGCAAATCCGCGCGAGTCCCAAATTATTGTGTGCTATAGCCCATGCCTTCCGCCTTGGGCCCGGATGGATCCGTCGTGAAAACGCCTATTATTTGTCCCGGACATCAAATACGGCATAAGAAACAATTTCCACCCACCCGAAATGACCACATTATATTCTTTGGCATTTTACAGCCATAAAACTGCAAATCCGCGCGAGTCCCAAATTTTTGTGTGCTATAGACCATGCCTTCCGCCTTGGGCCCGGATGGATCCGTCGTGGAAACGCCTAATATTTGTCCCGGACATCAAACAAGGCCTATGAAATAATTTCCACCCACCCGAAATGACCACATTATATTCTTTGGCATTTTACAGCCATAAAACTGAAAATCCGCGCGAGTACCAAATTTTTGTGTGCTATAGCCCATGCCTTCCGCCTTGGGCCCGGATGGATCCGTCGTGAAAACGCCTATTATTTGTCCCGGACATCAAATACGGCATAAGAAACAATTTCCACCCACCCGAAATGACCACATTATATTCTTTGGCATTTTACAGCCATAAAACGGCAAATCCGCGCGAGTCCCAAATTTTTGTGTGCTATAGCCCATGCCTTCCGCCTTGGGCCCGGATGGATCCGTCGTGGAAACGCCTAATATTTGTCCCGGACATCAAATACGGCATAAGAAACAATTTCCACCCACCCGAAATGACCACATTATATTCTTTGGCATTTTACAGCCATAAAACTGCAAATCCGCGCGAGTCCCAAATTTTTGTGTGCTATAGCCCATGCCTTCCGCCTTGGGCCCTGATGGATCCGTCGTGAAAACGCCTATTATTTGTCCCGGACATCAAATACGGCATAAGAAACAATTTCCACCCACCCGAAATGACAACATTATATTCTTTGGCATTTTACAGCCATAAAACTGCAAATCCGCGCGAGTCCCAAATTTTTGTGTGCTATAGACCATGCCTTCCGCCTTGGGCCCGGATGGATCCGTCGTGTAAACGCCTATTATTTGTCCCGGACATCAAATACGGCATAAGAAACAATTTCCACCCACCCGAAATGACCACATTATATTCTTTGGCATTTTACAGCCATAAAACTGCAAATCCGCGCGAGTCCCAAATTTTTGTGTGCTATAGCCCATGCCTTCCGCCTTGGGCCCGGATGGATCCGTCGTGGAAACGCCTAATATTTGTCCCGGACATCAAATACGACATAAGAAACAATTTCCACCCACCCGAAATGACCACATTATATTCTTTGGCATTTTACAGCCATAAAACTGCAAATCCGCGCGAGTCCCAAATTTTTGTGTGCTATAGACCATGCCTTCCGCCTTGGGCCCGGATGGATCCGTCGTGGAAACGCCTAATATTTGTCCCGGACATCAAACAAGGCCTATGAAATAATTTCCACCCACCCGAAATGACCACATTATATTCTTTGGCATTTTACAGCCATAAAACTGAAAATCCGCGCGAGTACCAAATTTTTGTGTGCTATAGCCCATGCCTTCCGCCTTGGGCCCGGATGGATCCGTCGTGAAAACGCCTATTATTTGTCCCGGACATCAAATACGGCATAAGAAACAATTTCCACCCACCCGAAATGACCACATTATATTCTTTGGCATTTTACAGCCATAAAACGGCAAATCCGCGCGAGTCCCAAATTTTTGTGTGCTATAGCCCATGCCTTCCGCCTTGGGCCCGGATGGATCCGTCGTGGAAACGCCTAATATTTGTCCCGGACATCAAATACGGCATAAGAAACAATTTCCACCCACCCGAAATGACCACATTATATTCTTTGGCATTTTACAGCCATAAAACTGCAAATCCGCGCGAGTCCCAAATTTTTGTGTGCTATAGCCCATGCCTTCCGCCTTGGGCCCTGATGGATCCGTCGTGAAAACGCCTATTATTTGTCCCGGACATCAAATACGGCATAAGAAACAATTTCCACCCACCCGAAATGACAACATTATATTCTTTGGCATTTTACAGCCATAAAACTGCAAATCCGCGCGAGTCCCAAATTTTTGTGTGCTATAGACCATGCCTTCCGCCTTGGGCCCGGATGGATCCGTCGTGTAAACGCCTATTATTTGTCCCGGACATCAAATACGGCATAAGAAACAATTTCCACCCACCCGAAATGACCACATTATATTCTTTGGCATTTTACAGCCATAAAACTGCAAATCCGCGCGAGTCCCAAATTTTTGTGTGCTATAGCCCATGCCTTCCGCCTTGGGCCCGGATGGATCCGTCGTGGAAACGCCTAATATTTGTCCCGGACATCAAATACGACATAAGAAACAATTTCCACCCACCCGAAATGACCACATTATATTCTTTGGCATTTTACAGCCATAAAACTGCAAATCCGCGCGAGTCCCAAATTTTTGTGTGCTATAGACCATGCCTTCCGCCTTGGGCCCGGATGGATCCGTCGTGGAAACGCCTAATATTTGTCCCGGACATCAAACAAGGCCTATGAAATAATTTCCACCCACCCGAAATGACCACATTATATTCTTTGGCATTTTACAGCCATAAAACTGAAAATCCGCGCGAGTACCAAATTTTTGTGTGCTATAGCCCATGCCTTCCGCCTTGGGCCCGGATGGATCCGTCGTGAAAACGCCTATTATTTGTCCCGGACATCAAATACGGCATAAGAAACAATTTCCACCCACCCGAAATGACCACATTATATTCTTTGGCATTTTACAGCCATAAAACGGCAAATCCGCGCGAGTCCCAAATTTTTGTGTGCTATAGCCCATGCCTTCCGCCTTGGGCCCGGATGGATCCGTCGTGGAAACGCCTAATATTTGTCCCGGACATCAAATACGGCATAAGAAACAATTTCCACCCACCCGAAATGACCACATTATATTCTTTGGCATTTTACAGCCATAAAACTGCAAATCCGCGCGAGTCCCAAATTTTTGTGTGCTATAGCCCATGCCTTCCGCCTTGGGCCCTGATGGATCCGTCGTGAAAACGCCTATTATTTGTCCCGGACATCAAATACGGCATAAGAAACAATTTCCACCCACCCGAAATGACAACATTATATTCTTTGGCATTTTACAGCCATAAAACTGCAAATCCGCGCGAGTCCCAAATTTTTGTGTGCTATAGCCCATGCCTTCCGCCTTGGGCCCGGATGGATCCGTCGTGAAAACGCCTATTATTTGTCCCGGACATCAAATACGGCATAAGAAACAATTTCCACCCACCCGAAATGACCACATTATATTCTTTGGCATTTTACAGCCATAAAACTGCAAATCCGCGCGAGTCCCAAATTTTTGTGTTCTATAGCCCATGCCTTCCGCCTTGGGCCAGGATGGATCCGTCGTGACAACGCCTAATATTTGTCCCGGACATCAAATACGACATAAGAAACAATTTCCACCCACCCGAAATGACCACATTATATTCTTTGGCATTTTACAGCCATAAAACTGCAAATCCGCGCGAGTCCCAAATTTTTGTGTGCTATAGACCATGCCTTCCGCCTTGGGCCCGGATGGATCCGTCGTGGAAACGCCTAATATTTGTCCCGGAAATCAAACAAGGCCTATGAAATAATTTCCACCCACCCGAAATGACCACATTATATTCTTTGGCATTTTACAGCCATAAAACTGCAAATCCGCGCGAGTCCCAAATTTTTGTGTGCTATAGCGCATGCCTTCCGCCTTGGGCCCGGATGGATCCGTCGTGGAAACGCCTAATATTTGTCCCGGACATCAAATACGGCATAAGAAACAATTTCCACCCACCCGAAATGACCACATTATATTCTTTGGCATTTTACAGCCATAAAACTGCAAATCCGCGCGAGTCCCAAATTTTTGGGTGCTATAGACCATGCCTTCCGCCTTGGGCCCGGATGGATCCGTCGTGGAATCGCCTATTATTTGTCCCGGACATCAAACAAGGCCTATGAAATAATTTCCACCCACCCGAAAAGACCACATTATATTCTTTGGCATTTTACAGCCATAAAACTGCAAATCCGCGCGAGTCCCAAATTTTTGTGTGCTATAGCCCATGCCTTCCGCCTTGGGCCCGGATGGATCCGTCGTGACAACGCCTAATATTTGTCCCGGACATCAAATACGGCATAAGAAACAATTTCCACCCACCCGAAATGACCACATTATATTCTTTGGCATTTTACAGCCATAAAACTGCAAATCCGCGCGAGTCCCAAATTATTGTGTGCTATAGCCCATGCCTTCCGCCTTGGGCCCGGATGGATCCGTCGTGAAAACGCCTATTATTTGTCCCGGACATCAAATACGGCATAAGAAACAATTTCCACCCACCCGAAATGACCACATTATATTCTTTGGCATTTTACAGCCATAAAACGGCAAATCCGCGCGAGTCCCAAATTTTTGTGTGCTATAGCCCATGCCTTCCGCCTTGGGCCCGGATGGATCCGTCGTGGAAACGCCTAATATTTGTCCCGGACATCAAATACGGCATAAGAAACAATTTCCACCCACCCGAAATGACCACATTATATTCTTTGGCATTTTACAGCCATAAAACTGAAAATCCGCGCGAGTACCAAATTTTTGTGTGCTATAGCCCATGCCTTCCGCCTTGGGCCCGGATGGATCCGTCATGAAAATGCCTATTATTTGTCCCGGACATCAAATACGGCATAAGAAACAATTTCCACCCACTCGAAATGACCACATTATATTCTTTGGCATTTTACAGCCATAAAACTGCAAATCCGCGCGAGTCCCAAATTTTTGTGTGCTATAGCGCATGCCTTCCGCCTTGGGCCCGGATGGATCCGTCGTGGAAACGCCTAATATTTGTCCCGGACATCAAATACGGCATAAGAAACAATTTCCACCCACCCGAAATGACCACATTATATTCTTTGGCATTTTACAGCCATAAAACTGCAAATCCGCGCGAGTCCCAAATTTTTGGGTGCTATAGACCATGCCTTCCGCCTTGGGCCCGGATGGATCCGTCGTGGAATCGCCTATTATTTGTCCCGGACATCAAACAAGGCCTATGAAATAATTTCCACCCACCCGAAAAGACCACATTATATTCTTTGGCATTTTACAGCCATAAAACTGCAAATCCGCGCGAGTCCCAAATTTTTGTGTGCTATAGCCCATGCCTTCCGCCTTGGGCCCGGATGGATCCGTCGTGACAACGCCTAATATTTGTCCCGGACATCAAATACGGCATAAGAAACAATTTCCACCCACCCGAAATGACCACATTATATTCTTTGGCATTTTACAGCCATAAAACTGCAAATCCGCGCGAGTCCCAAATTATTGTGTGCTATAGCCCATGCCTTCCGCCTTGGGCCCGGATGGATCCGTCGTGAAAACGCCTATTATTTGTCCCGGACATCAAATACGGCATAAGAAACAATTTCCACCCACCCGAAATGACCACATTATATTCTTTGGCATTTTACAGCCATAAAACTGCAAATCCGCGCGAGTCCCAAATTTTTGTGTTCTATAGCCCATGCCTTCCGCCTTGGGCCAGGATGGATCCGTCGTGACAACGCCTAATATTTGTCCCGGACATCAAATACGACATAAGAAACAATTTCCACCCACCCGAAATGACCACATTATATTCTTTGGCATTTTACAGCCATAAAACTGCAAATCCGCGCGAGTCCCAAATTTTTGTGTGCTATAGACCATGCCTTCCGCCTTGGGCCCGGATGGATCCGTCGTGGAAACGCCTAATATTTGTCCCGGACATCAAATACGGCATAAGAAACAATTTCCACCCACCCGAAATGACCACATTATATTCTTTGGCATTTTACAGCCATAAAACTGCAAATCCGCGCGAGTCCCAAATTTTTGTGTGCTATAGCCCATGCCTTCCGCCTTGGGCCCGGATGGATCCGTCGTGAAAACGCCTAATATTTGTCCCGGACATCAAATACGACATAAGAAACAATTTCCACCCACCCGAAATGACCACATTATATTCTTTGGCATTTTACAGCCATAAAACTGCAAATCCGCGCGAGTCCCAAATTTTTGTGTGCTATAGCCCATGCCTTCCGCCTTGGGCCCGGATGGATCCGTCGTGAAAACGCCTAATATTTGTCCCGGACATCAAATACGACATAAGAAACAATTTCCACCCACCCGAAATGACCACATTATATTCTTTGGCATTTTACAGCCATAAAACTGCAAATCCGCGCGAGTCCCAAATTTTTTGTGTGCTATAGCCCATGCCTTCCGCCTTGGGCCCGGATGGATCCGTCGTGAAAACGCCTAATATTTGTCCCGGACATCAAATACGGCATAAGAAACAATTTCCACCCACCCGAAATGACCACATTATATTCTTTGGCATTTTACAGCCATAAAACTGCAAATCCGCGCGAGTCCCAAATTTTTGTGTTCTATAGCCCATGCCTTCCGCCTTGGGCCCGGATGGATCCGTCGTGAAAACGCCTATTATTTGTCCCGGACATCAAATACGGCATAAGAAACAATTTCCACCCACCCGAAATGACCACATTATATTCTTTGGCATTTTACAGCCATAAAACTGCAAATCCGCGCGAGTCCCAAATTTTTGTGTGCTATAGCCCATGCCTTCCGCCTTGGGCCCGGATGGATCCGTCGTGAAAACGCCTATTATTTGTCCCGGACATCAAATACGGCATAAGAAACAATTTCCACCCACCCGAAATGACCACATTATATTCTTTGGCATTTTACAGCCATAAAACTGCAAATCCGCGCGAGTCCCAAATTTTTGTGTGCTATAGCCCATGCCTTCCGCCTTGGGCCCTGATGGATCCGTCGTGAAAACGCCTATTATTTGTCCCGGACATCAAATACGGCATAAGAAACAATTTCCACCCACCCGAAATGACAACATTATATTCTTTGGCATTTTACAGCCATAAAACTGCAAATCCGCGCGAGTCCCAAATTTTTGTGTGCTATAGCCCATGCCTTCCGCCTTGGGCCCGGATGGATCCGTCGTGAAAACGCCTATTATTTGTCCCGGACATCAAATACGGCATAAGAAACAATTTCCACCCACCCGAAATGACCACATTATATTCTTTGGCATTTTACAGCCATAAAACTGCAAATCCGCGCGAGTCCCAAATTTTTGTGTTCTATAGCCCATGCCTTCCGCCTTGGGCCAGGATGGATCCGTCGTGACAACGCCTAATATTTGTCCCGGACATCAAATACGACATAAGAAACAATTTCCACCCACCCGAAATGACCACATTATATTCTTTGGCATTTTACAGCCATAAAACTGCAAATCCGCGCGAGTCCCAAATTTTTGTGTGCTATAGACCATGCCTTCCGCCTTGGGCCCGGATGGATCCATCGTGGAAACGCCTAATATTTGTCCCGGACATCAAATACGGCATAAGAAACAATTTCCACCCACCCGAAATGACCACATTATATTCTTTGGCATTTTACAGCCATAAAACTGCAAATCCGCGCGAGTCCCAAATTTTTGTGTGCTATAGCCCATGCCTTCCGCCTTGGGCCCGGATGGATCCGTCGTGAAAACGCCTAATATTTGTCCCGGACATCAAATACGACATAAGAAACAATTTCCACCCACCCGAAATGACCACATTATATTCTTTGGCATTTTACAGCCATAAAACTGCAAATCCGCGCGAGTCCCAAATTTTTGTGTGCTATAGCCCATGCCTTCCGCCTTGGGCCCGGATGGATCCGTCGTGAAAACGCCTAATATTTGTCCCGGACATCAAATACGACATAAGAAACAATTTCCACCCACCCGAAATGACCACATTATATTCTTTGGCATTTTACAGCCATAAAACTGCAAATCCGCGCGAGTCCCAAATTTTTTGTGTGCTATAGCCCATGCCTTCCGCCTTGGGCCCGGATGGATCCGTCGTGAAAACGCCTAATATTTGTCCCGGACATCAAATACGGCATAAGAAACAATTTCCACCCACCCGAAATGACCACATTATATTCTTTGGCATTTTACAGCCATAAAACTGCAAATCCGCGCGAGTCCCAAATTTTTGTGTGCTATAGCCCATGCCTTCCGCCTTGGGCCCGGATGGATCCGTCGTGACATCGCCTAATATTTGTCCCGGACATCAAATACGGCATAAGAAACAATTTCCACCCACCCGAAATGACCACATTATATTCTTTGGCATTTTACAGCCATAGAACTGCAAATCCGCGCGAGTCCCAAATTATTGTGTGCTATAGCCCATGCCTTCCGCCGTGGGCCCGGATGGATCCGTCGTGGAAACGCCTAATATTTGTCCCGGACATCAAATACGGCATAAGAAACAATTTCCACCCACCCGAAATGACCACATTATATTCTTTGGCATTTTACAGCCATAAAACTGCAAATCCGCGCGAGTCCCAAATTTTTGTGTGCTATAGCCCATGCCTTCCGCCTTGGGCCCGGATGGATCCGTCGTGGAAACGCCTAATATTTGTCCCGGACATCAAACAAGGCCTATGAAATAATTTCCACCCACCCGAAATGACCACATTATATTCTTTGGCATTTTACAGCCATAAAACTGCAAATCCGCGCGAGTCCCAAATTTTTGTGTGCTATAGCCCATGCCTTCCGCCTTGGGCCCGGATGGATCCGTCGTGTAAACGCCTATTATTTGTCCCGGACATCAAATACGGCATAAGAAACAATTTCCACCCACCCGAAATGACCACATTATATTCTTTGGCATTTTACAGCCATAAAACTGCAAATCCGCGCGAGTCCCAAATTTTTGTGTGCTATAGCCCATGCCTTCCGCCTTGGGCCCGGATGGATCCGTCGTGACAACGCCTATTATTTGTCCCGGACATCAAATACGGCATAAGAAACAATTTCCACCCATCCGAAATGACCACATTATATTCTTTGGCATTTTACAGCCATAAAACTGCAAATCCGCGCGAGTCCCAAATTTTTGTGTGCTATAGCCCATGCCTTCCGCCTTGGGCCCGGATGGATCCGTCGTGAAAACGCCTAATATTTGTCCCGGACATCAAATACGACATAAGAAACAATTTCCACCCACCCGAAATGACCACATTATATTCTTTGGCATTTTACAGCCATAAAACTGCAAATCCGCGCGAGTCCCAAATTTTTGTGTGCTATAGCCCATGCCTTCCGCCTTGGGCCCGGATGGATCCGTCGTGAAAACGCCTATTATTTGTCCCGGACATCAAACAAGGCCTATGAAATAATTTCCACCCACCCGAAATGACCACATTATATTCTTTGGCATTTTACAGCCATAAAACTGCAAATCCGCGCGAGTCCCAAATTTTTGTGTGCTATAGCCCATGCCTTCCGCCTTGGGCCCGGATGGATCCGTCGTGGAAACGCCTAATATTTGTCCCGGACATCAAATACGGCATAAGAAACAATTTCCACCCACCCGAAATGACCACATTATATTCTTTGGCATTTTACAGCCATAAAACTGCAAATCCGCGCGAGTCCCAAATTTTTGTGTGCTATAGCCCATGCCTTCCGCCTTGGGCCCTGATGGATCCGTCGTGAAAACGCCTATTATTTGTCCCGGACATCAAATACGGCATAAGAAACAATTTCCACCCACCCGAAATGACAACATTATATTCTTTGGCATTTTACAGCCATAAAACTGCAAATCCGCGCGAGTCCCAAATTTTTGTGTGCTATAGACCATGCCTTCCGCCTTGGGCCCGGATGGATCCGTCGTGTAAACGCCTATTATTTGTCCCGGACATCAAATACGGCATAAGAAACAATTTCCACCCACCCGAAATGACCACATTATATTCTTTGGCATTTTACAGCCATAAAACTGCAAATCCGCGCGAGTCCCAAATTTTTGTGTGCTATAGCCCATGCCTTCCGCCTTGGGCCCGGATGGATCCGTCGTGGAAACGCCTAATATTTGTCCCGGACATCAAATACGACATAAGAAACAATTTCCACCCACCCGAAATGACCACATTATATTCTTTGGCATTTTACAGCCATAAAACTGCAAATCCGCGCGAGTCCCAAATTTTTGTGTGCTATAGACCATGCCTTCCGCCTTGGGCCCGGATGGATCCGTCGTGGAAACGCCTAATATTTGTCCCGGACATCAAACAAGGCCTATGAAATAATTTCCACCCACCCGAAATGACCACATTATATTCTTTGGCATTTTACAGCCATAAAACTGCAAATCCGCGCGAGTCCCAAATTTTTGTGTGCTATAGCCCATGCCTTCCGCCTTGGGCCCGGATGGATCCGTCGTGAAAACGCCTATTATTTGTCCCGGACATCAAATACGGCATAAGAAACAATTTCCACCCACCCGAAATGACCACATTATATTCTTTGGCATTTTACAGCCATAAAATTGCAAATCCGCGCGAGTCCCAAATTTTTGTGTGCTATAGCCCATGCCTTCCGCCTTGGGCCCGGATGGATCCGTCGTGGAAACGCCTAATATTTGTCCCGGACATCAAATACGGCATAAGAAACAATTTCCACCCACCCGAAATGACCACATTATATTCTTTGGCATTTTACAGCCATAAAACTGCAAATCCGCGCGAGTCCCAAATTTTTGTGTGCTATAGCCCATGCCTTCCGCCTTGGGCCCGGATGGATCCGTCGTGGAAACGCCTAATATTTGTCCCGGACATCAAATACGACATAAGAAACAATTTCCACCCACCCGAAATGACCACATTATATTCTTTGGCATTTTACAGCCATAAAACTGCAAATCCGCGCGAGTCCCAAATTTTTGTGTGCTATAGACCATGCCTTCCGCCTTGGGCCCGGATGGATCCGTCGTGGAAACGCCTAATATTTGTCCCGGACATCAAACAAGGCCTATGAAATAATTTCCACCCACCCGAAATGACCACATTATATTCTTTGGCATTTTACAGCCATAAAACTGAAAATCCGCGCGAGTACCAAATTTTTGTGTGCTATAGCCCATGCCTTCCGCCTTGGGCCCGGATGGATCCGTCGTGAAAACGCCTATTATTTGTCCCGGACATCAAATACGGCATAAGAAACAATTTCCACCCACCCGAAATGACCACATTATATTCTTTGGCATTTTACAGCCATAAAATTGCAAATCCGCGCGAGTCCCAAATTTTTGTGTGCTATAGCCCATGCCTTCCGCCTTGGGCCCGGATGGATCCGTCGTGGAAACGCCTAATATTTGTCCCGGACATCAAATACGGCATAAGAAACAATTTCCACCCACCCGAAATGACCACATTATATTCTTTGGCATTTTACAGCCATAAAACTGCAAATCCGCGCGAGTCCCAAATTTTTGTGTGCTATAGCCCATGCCTTCCGCCTTGGGCCCTGATGGATCCGTCGTGAAAACGCCTATTATTTGTCCCGGACATCAAATACGGCATAAGAAACAATTTCCACCCACCCGAAATGACAACATTATATTCTTTGGCATTTTACAGCCATAAAACTGCAAATCCGCGCGAGTCCCAAATTTTTGTGTTCTATAGCCCATGCCTTCCGCCGTGGGCCAGGATGGATCCGTCGTGACAACGCCTAATATTTGTCCCGGACATCAAATACGGCATAAGAAACAATTTCCACCCACCCGAAATGACCACATTATATTCTTTGGCATTTTACAGCCATAAAACTGCAAATCCGCGCGAGTCCCAAATTTTTGTGTGCTATAGCCCATGCCTTCCGCCTTGGGCCCGGATGGATCCGTCGTGGAAACGCCTAATATTTGTCCCGGACATCAAATACGGCATAAGAAACAATTTCCACCCACCCGAAATGACCACATTATATTCTTTGGCATTTTACAGCCATAAAACTGCAAATCCGCGCGAGTCCCAAATTTTTGTGTGCTATAGCCCATGCCTTCCGCCTTGGGCCCGGATGGATCCGTCGTGAAAACGCCTATTATTTGTCCCGGACATCAAATACGGCATAAGAAACAATTTCCACCCACCCGAAATGACCACATTATATTCTTTGGCATTTTACAGCCATAAAACTGCAAATCCGCGCGAGTCCCAAATTTTTGTGTGCTATAGACCATGCCTTCCGCCTTGGGCCCGGATGGATCCGTCGTGGAAACGCCTAATATTTGTCCCGGACATCAAACAAGGCCTATGAAATAATTTCCACCCACCCGAAATGACCACATTATATTCTTTGGCATTTTACAGCCATAAAACTGAAAATCCGCGCGAGTCCCAAATTTTTGTGTGCTATAGCCCATGCCTTCCGCCTTGGGCCCGGATGGATCCGTCGTGAAAACGCCTATTATTTGTCCCGGACATCAAATACGGCATAAGAAACAATTTCCACCCACCCGAAATGACCACATTATATTCTTTG
The DNA here is from genome assembly GCF_000715075.1 of Nicotiana tabacum. Lineage (NCBI taxonomy): Eukaryota > Viridiplantae > Streptophyta > Magnoliopsida > Solanales > Solanaceae > Nicotiana > Nicotiana tabacum. The sequence continues at coordinate 5,220 of NW_027438698.1, read as the reverse complement.
GCATTTTACAGCCATAAAACTGCAAATCCGCGCGAGTCCCAAATTTTTGTGTGCTATAGCCCATGCCTTCCGCCTTGGGCCCGGATGGATCCGTCGTGAAAACGCCTATTATTTGTCCCGGACATCAAATACGGCATAAGAAACAATTTCCACCCACCCGAAATGACCACATTATATTCTTTGGCATTTTACAGCCATAAAACTGCAAATCCGCGCGAGTCCCAAATTTTTGTGTGCTATAGCCCATGCCTTCCGCCTTGGGCCCTGATGGATCCGTCGTGAAAACGCCTATTATTTGTCCCGGACATCAAATACGGCATAAGAAACAATTTCCACCCACCCGAAATGACCACATTATATTCTTTGGCATTTTACAGCCATAAAACTGCAAATCCGCGCGAGTCCCAAATTTTTGTGTGCTATAGCCCATGCCTTCCGCCTTGGGCCCTGATGGATCCGTCGTGAAAACGCCTATTATTTGTCCCGGACATCAAATACGGCATAAGAAACAATTTCCACCCACCCGAAATGACAACATTATATTCTTTGGCATTTTACAGCCATAAAACTGCAAATCCGCGCGAGTCCCAAATTTTTGTGTGCTATAGCCCATGCCTTCCGCCTTGGGCCCGGATGGATCCGTCGTGGAAACGCCTAATATTTGTCCCGGACATCAAATACGGCATAAGAAACAATTTCCACCCACCCGAAATGACCACATTATATTCTTTGGCATTTTACAGCCATAAAACTGCAAATCCGCGCGAGTCCCAAATTTTTGTGTGCTATAGCCCATGCCTTCCGCCTTGGGCCCGGATGGATCCGTCGTGAAAACGCCTATTATTTGTCCCGGACATCAAATACGGCATAAGAAACAATTTCCACCCACCCGAAATGACCACATTATATTCTTTGGCATTTTACAGCCATAAAACTGCAAATCCGCGCGAGTCCCAAATTTTTGTGTGCTATAGCCCATGCCTTCCGCCTTGGGCCCGGATGGATCCGTCGTGAAAACGCCTATTATTTGTCCCGGACATCAAATACGACATAAGAAACAATTTCCACCCACCCGAAATGACCACATTATATTCTTTGGCATTTTACAGCCATAAAACTGCAAATCCGCGCGAGTCCCAAATTTTTGTGTGCTATAGACCATGCCTTCCGCCTTGGGCCCGGATGGATCCGTCGTGGAAACGCCTAATATTTGTCCCGGACATCAAACAAGGCCTATGAAATAATTTCCACCCACCCGAAATGACCACATTATATTCTTTGGCATTTTACAGCCATAAAACTGCAAATCCGCGCGAGTCCCAAATTTTTGTGTGCTATAGCCCATGCCTTCCGCCTTGGGCCCGGATGGATCCGTCGTGAAAACGCCTATTATTTGTCCCGGACATCAAATACGGCATAAGAAACAATTTCCACCCACCCGAAATGACCACATTATATTCTTTGGCATTTTACAGCCATAAAATTGCAAATCCGCGCGAGTCCCAAATTTTTGTGTGCTATAGCCCATGCCTTCCGCCTTGGGCCCGGATGGATCCGTCGTGGAAACGCCTAATATTTGTCCCGGACATCAAATACGGCATAAGAAACAATTTCCACCCACCCGAAATGACCACATTATATTCTTTGGCATTTTACAGCCATAAAACTGCAAATCCGCGCGAGTCCCAAATTTTTGTGTGCTATAGCCCATGCCTTCCGCCTTGGGCCCGGATGGATCCGTCGTGGAAACGCCTAATATTTGTCCCGGACATCAAATACGACATAAGAAACAATTTCCACCCACCCGAAATGACCACATTATATTCTTTGGCATTTTACAGCCATAAAACTGCAAATCCGCGCGAGTCCCAAATTTTTGTGTGCTATAGACCATGCCTTCCGCCTTGGGCCCGGATGGATCCGTCGTGGAAACGCCTAATATTTGTCCCGGACATCAAACAAGGCCTATGAAATAATTTCCACCCACCCGAAATGACCACATTATATTCTTTGGCATTTTACAGCCATAAAACTGAAAATCCGCGCGAGTACCAAATTTTTGTGTGCTATAGCCCATGCCTTCCGCCTTGGGCCCGGATGGATCCGTCGTGAAAACGCCTATTATTTGTCCCGGACATCAAATACGGCATAAGAAACAATTTCCACCCACCCGAAATGACCACATTATATTCTTTGGCATTTTACAGCCATAAAACTGCAAATCCGCGCGAGTCCCAAATTTTTGTGTGCTATAGCCCATGCCTTCCGCCTTGGGCCCGGATGGATCCGTCGTGGAAACGCCTAATATTTGTCCCGGACATCAAATACGGCATAAGAAACAATTTCCACCCACCCGAAATGACCACATTATATTCTTTGGCATTTTACAGCCATAAAACTGCAAATCCGCGCGAGTCCCAAATTTTTGTGTGCTATAGCCCATGCCTTCCGCCTTGGGCCCTGATGGATCCGTCGTGAAAACGCCTATTATTTGTCCCGGACATCAAATACGGCATAAGAAACAATTTCCACCCACCCGAAATGACAACATTATATTCTTTGGCATTTTACAGCCATAAAACTGCAAATCCGCGCGAGTCCCAAATTTTTGTGTTCTATAGCCCATGCCTTCCGCCGTGGGCCAGGATGGATCCGTCGTGACAACGCCTAATATTTGTCCCGGACATCAAATACGGCATAAGAAACAATTTCCACCCACCCGAAATGACCACATTATATTCTTTGGCATTTTACAGCCATAAAACTGCAAATCCGCGCGAGTCCCAAATTTTTGTGTGCTATAGCCCATGCCTTCCGCCTTGGGCCCGGATGGATCCGTCGTGGAAACGCCTAATATTTGTCCCGGACATCAAATACGGCATAAGAAACAATTTCCACCCACCCGAAATGACCACATTATATTCTTTGGCATTTTACAGCCATAAAACTGCAAATCCGCGCGAGTCCCAAATTTTTGTGTGCTATAGCCCATGCCTTCCGCCTTGGGCCCGGATGGATCCGTCGTGAAAACGCCTATTATTTGTCCCGGACATCAAATACGGCATAAGAAACAATTTCCACCCACCCGAAATGACCACATTATATTCTTTGGCATTTTACAGCCATAAAACTGCAAATCCGCGCGAGTCCCAAATTTTTGTGTGCTATAGCCCATGCCTTCCGCCTTGGGCCCTGATGGATCCGTCGTGAAAACGCCTATTATTTGTCCCGGACATCAAATACGGCATAAGAAACAATTTCCACCCACCCGAAATGACAACATTATATTCTTTGGCATTTTACAGCCATAAAACTGCAAATCCGCGCGAGTCCCAAATTTTTGTGTGCTATAGCCCATGCCTTCCGCCTTGGGCCCGGATGGATCCGTCGTGAAAACGCCTATTATTTGTCCCGGACATCAAATACGGCATAAGAAACAATTTCCACCCACCCGAAATGACCACATTATATTCTTTGGCATTTTACAGCCATAAAACTGCAAATCCGCGCGAGTCCCAAATTTTTGTGTGCTATAGCCCATGCCTTCCGCCTTGGGCCCGGATGGATCCGTCGTGGAAACGCCTAATATTTGTCCCGGACATCAAATACGGCATAAGAAACAATTTCCACCCACCCGAAATGACCACATTATATTCTTTGGCATTTTACAGCCATAAAACTGCAAATCCGCGCGAGTCCCAAATTTTTGTGTGCTATAGCCCATGCCTTCCGCCTTGGGCCCGGATGGATCCGTCGTGAAAACGCCTATTATTTGTCCCGGACATCAAATACGGCATAAGAAACAATTTCCACCCACCCGAAATGACCACATTATATTCTTTGGCATTTTACAGCCATAAAACTGCAAATCCGCGCGAGTCCCAAATTTTTGTGTGCTATAGCCCATGCCTTCCGCCTTGGGCCCTGATGGATCCGTCGTGAAAACGCCTATTATTTGTCCCGGACATCAAATACGGCATAAGAAACAATTTCCACCCACCCGAAATGACAACATTATATTCTTTGGCATTTTACAGCCATAAAACTGCAAATCCGCGCGAGTCCCAAATTTTTGTGTGCTATAGCCCATGCCTTCCGCCTTGGGCCCGGATGGATCCGTCGTGAAAACGCCTATTATTTGTCCCGGACATCAAATACGGCATAAGAAACAATTTCCACCCACCCGAAATGACCACATTATATTCTTTGGCATTTTACAGCCATAAAACTGCAAATCCGCGCGAGTCCCAAATTTTTGTGTTCTATAGCCCATGCCTTCCGCCTTGGGCCCGGATGGATCCGTCGTGAAAACGCCTATTATTTGTCCCGGACATCAAATACGGCATAAGAAACAATTTCCACCCACCCGAAATGACCACATTATATTCTTTGGCATTTTACAGCCATAAAACTGCAAATCCGCGCGAGTCCCAAATTTTTGTGTGCTATAGCCCATGCCTTCCGCCTTGGGCCCGGATGGATCCGTCGTGAAAACGCCTATTATTTGTCCCGGACATCAAATACGGCATAAGAAACAATTTCCACCCACCCGAAATGACCACATTATATTCTTTGGCATTTTACAGCCATAAAACTGCAAATCCGCGCGAGTCCCAAATTTTTGTGTGCTATAGCCCATGCCTTCCGCCTTGGGCCCTGATGGATCCGTCGTGAAAACGCCTATTATTTGTCCCGGACATCAAATACGGCATAAGAAACAATTTCCACCCACCCGAAATGACAACATTATATTCTTTGGCATTTTACAGCCATAAAACTGCAAATCCGCGCGAGTCCCAAATTTTTGTGTGCTATAGCCCATGCCTTCCGCCTTGGGCCCGGATGGATCCGTCGTGAAAACGCCTATTATTTGTCCCGGACATCAAATACGGCATAAGAAACAATTTCCACCCACCCGAAATGACCACATTATATTCTTTGGCATTTTACAGCCATAAAACTGCAAATCCGCGCGAGTCCCAAATTTTTGTGTTCTATAGCCCATGCCTTCCGCCTTGGGCCAGGATGGATCCGTCGTGACAACGCCTAATATTTGTCCCGGACATCAAATACGACATAAGAAACAATTTCCACCCACCCGAAATGACCACATTATATTCTTTGGCATTTTACAGCCATAAAACTGCAAATCCGCGCGAGTCCCAAATTTTTGTGTGCTATAGACCATGCCTTCCGCCTTGGGCCCGGATGGATCCATCG